>NC_034438.1:67042636-67106742 GCF_002078875.1 Numida meleagris
CACTCCTCCCCTCCCTTCCCCCTCCTCCTCCTCAACCAAAGAAATTCTTGCCTTTCCCTTCTCTTGCTGCTTACTGTGGCACTTTAAAAACAGGAAAACAAAAGCGAAGTGTTGTGTTCTCTTTGGTTGCCAGTTTAAGAACTAGTACAAATACGTGGCACTGACTGATGAGGCAACAGTGCTGTCAAAAGCATTATACACACAGACTTTTTTTTCTAGCAATTCAAAATTTTCTTATTACTAGCTGATAATACTGACACTGGGAAGTAGAAGTACTGTTCAAAAGGCATTTTTCTCAGGAGTTACTTGTGTCTTTAGCATTCAGAGGAAAAATAGCAATGAGAAAGCAAAGAAAAATGAGATAGCATCCTTTGTATACAGAACATTTTGATTACTATATCATTGATCCATTTTTCTTACATCATTTTATCCATCTCCAACCACATTATTCCTTGACGGAGATGGGATGGCAGACCTCCAGATGGAACACTGTAGTTGTTCTAGCTCAAAAGGTGTTTTTGTGTGTGTGTGTGTGAATATCACTAGTGAGTCTGCATTAGATTGAAGATATGGATAGAGTAGGGAGGATGATAATCAGTTTTATTGTAACTAAATGGTCAGTGTTGCTAATGCCACCAGCTGTACCAAAACCTACTCACACCTTTGGAAAAGTGGAATGCTGTCCTTTAAAAGATAGTTGGGTATTGGCAGTGAGTCCAATAACAGCGCTCTTTACTGGTTACTAGTTCCTCAAGTTAGGCCAAAAATATAGCTGAAGTACCTGAAGTACCTGAAGTACTGAGTACCTGAAGAAGTGAAGTTGCTTCCAGCATCTTGGGCCAACCTGTCCATGGGAACACCTCAGAAAAAGTGACAGATATAGAGATGTGGCCAGCTACAGATTTTTTTTTTTTTAAATTTCAAACACTAGCACCTCCTGCTTTTAACTGTTGAGGATCCCGATTTAGTAGCAGTGCTGGCTGAAAAGGTAGATGCTGTGAAAAATGCAAAGCCTCTCTGAGGCTGTTGCAGTCATATTATTTTGTAGAATAATTGCAAAAGCTGATGTGTAAACTACCTGATAGTGGTATACCCTGGAGCAGCAACAGACAGTCCAGATAACGACCACCTTCCAGACTATGATCTGATGATCGATGATGTTGAGGGTGGAGGGAAAGGAGAATATTTATCTTGCTTTATACTGTAGATGTTAGGGGTAAGTGGAATACTTACTAGTGATTTTTCTCTAACCTAACATAGTGTGGGTTTGGTCATTTAAAAGACTTTCGTAGGTGTGAATGAGGGATTTTTTGACATGATGTATGTCATGTTGTACTCAGGCCAGTATTTCACTGCTGTCTTGTACGGTCTGTCTCAGACAGTGCTGAAAATGTGAGTACATAGACGTAAGGATTATCTGAATGTGTTTGCACAAAAATAGGTGCTAACTTGCATCATGCAACTGAATACTGCAGCTGAGCCTGACCAGAAGATACTGGCATATGCCCAAGGTGCTTTGTTTTCATAAGAAGCTGAGTTAGCCCTATAGGAGCCCTACATAGTAGCCTAGGGCTATGCACCCAACCTCTGCCTGACAAGAGAGAGGGTAGGAAGATGAACAACAGCAGAGGGAAAGTAAACAGGATAAATGAAATGTGGGAAAGCAGTAATGAAAAGTGGTTATTAAACAACTGCTGTCACCATATAATCCTGGAAAAACTGTCCCTGACTTATCATTTCACAGAGATCTTGCAGACCAGTAATTACTGAAAGTTCTTATTTAATAAAGGTGAAAGCACATGGGAAAATTCCTGCTTATACTATTCCCACTGTCCCTCTTCTAGTGAAAACGTATGGCTATGAATTCAGATATGAATCTCAGAGAGCTAGGTAAAAAGAACAGTTGAAAACAGATGGCAGCAGCTACAACCAGCATATTCCCAGTTGGTGGCTTTAGCATTTAGAAATGAGCATCTGTTCTTCCCTATTGCAAAGTGGTTTTAACTCAGAGGTGTTAAAAATACGTAAGTTGCTGTTTTATTCATTTTTGCTGTTTACTGACTCTAATGACTTATATCCAATAAAAAGTACTATGTTTACCTGTGTGGCAGGGGACTCAAAACAGCAAAACTGGTCTCTGATGCAGAGCCTGGGGTTGTAAAATGTGTGTGTGTGTGGAGGAGGTGGGGGGAGGGAGAGGAATTTATGTGTTTTTGTCCTGATGCTGGAAAAAAAGGAGTTACTGAAAGTTGAAACCAAACAACATGAAGGTCCAACCTCTGTAACAAATTTCTGATGCTCTTTTTATGCACCATTTCCTTTCTATAGTTACTAATACATTTTTTTAGTCTAAAGGAAAGTATACTTAACTATCATACTGCTGCACCAGTGCACTGAAAATTCCAGGTTTGGTTTGAGAGAGGATCAATATCAGTCTTATATTGTTATGCACTGGACTTAAAACAGAGTGGAGCTGATACCATTAAAACTGGAAAAAATAACATTCTAGGTTGTGCACAGTTTATATTATCAGCTGTTTTTCGTATCAGATAAGATCTCTGGGAAATGGAAAAACATTCATGAACTGGATTTTTAAGACAATTCTATGAATGTATTTATCCATTTTTAGTTAAAGATGGCTATGACAGGTGACACCCTTAATTTGTTGTGACTGTGCATAAAATCGTGGCAATTATGCTTTTAAGCCTGAGTCTTTGCTATTTTGTTTATGCAAGAGCAAGGGTCCATCTGGATGGATGTGGCCATGGGATTAATTCTTTGCATATCTTATGGAACATTAGTGCCTATTATATGGACAGTGCAATAGGCTTTTCTGCTGCAAAGTACTGAGAATAAGGTTGCAGATCCTGACTGAAGTAGATGGAATTATTTTTCTGCTGCCAGATTTTTTTTAATGAAAGATCACAAGATACAGTGACAGACAGCTGACCATCTGCCTGAAGGATTCTCTCATGTGAGAGGGCTCTGTTGCATTATGTGTTTACTCAACAGATATACTGATGAAAGGGAGAAAAAAAGTTGTTTTAAATTGTGACACTTTCAAGATGATATTTCTGTTTCCTTTTTTTTTTTCTTTTCCAAACCTTAGAATAGTTTTGTTCAATTTTCCAGTCTCTGGGACTCCTAACTTGGGTTGAATAGATGCCAGATAATTAAAGCAGAATATTGACAAGACAAAAATTGTGCTAGTTGGTGGAATGGAATCAGAAGATATGATAGACATACTGGATGCAGGTTGGATTTAAGTTTCCTTCCTTACTCTTGTTCACTTACAAGCCCAGGGATCCCGTTAAATCTTGATCTGCTCACAGAGCAAAGTAACAGAAAAGTTCTCTATTCTATTTAAACAACATACAAGTATTTTATAAGATGGCATCTTTGGGTGGGTGATGAATGTCTCTAATTTTGTGAAATGAGCTGGACATGACATTTGGGTAACTCACAACACAGACTTTCACTTTGTGATGAAACATTGTATGTGAAAAGCTGAAGAGTAGATTTTGACAGAGGAGATGTTTAATTCATACTTACCAGGAAAACCAATGTGCTTTACTGATCTTCCAGTAATATATCTGTTGCTCAGTTTCCCAGGAATTCACTAATGGACTTATAGCTGGAAATATGAGTAAATATGAGTAAGTAAATATAAGCATGTCACCACTTTCCAGTAGAAACTGGTGTTGAAGACTCTTGCTGCCCATTTATCCTTACCTGTCTTCATAGGAGAGGTGCTCCAGCCCTCTGATCGTCTTCATGGCCCTCCTTTGTAACATCTTTACTTCTTGTGCTGGGGGTCCCAGGCCTGTACACAGTCAGAGCGGAGGGGGACAATCCCCTCCCTCTCGCTGCTGGCCACCCCTCTGTTGATGCACCTCAGGATGCTGTTGGCCTTCCGGGCTGCAAGTGCGCACTGCTGGCTTGTGTTAAGCTGTCCACCAGGATCCCCTTCTCTGCATGGCTGCTCTCAATCCGTTCTCCACTCAGCCTGTATTTGTGCTTGAGACTGCCCCAACCATGGTGCACAACCTTACACTTAGCCTTGTTGAACTTGTTGAGTCTATCCTGAAAACCCATATGTGGTTACACTGAACTTCATGAACATGCACAGCTGGTTGTGAAAGTGCTCATGAAGACCTGAGATTAAATTTGCCTTCTTGTGGCATTTGGCATTTAAAAGTATGAGTAAACAACAAACAGACATTACAATCCTGTCTTTTAGCCTCAGAGATCATGAATGTCTGAATTTCTGGTGATTTATGCTTTCCATGGAAGTTTGCCTTCAATTTTTGTTCCCAAACCTTAACTGTTTTAATATGTATTCTTCTTTGCCAAATACTTTTATTGAATCAGAAGAATGTAAACTACTTCTTTGAACTTTTTTGTGGCAGCTTCACTACATTTGTCTTTGAATTTGGTTTTTGTTATTTTTTGAAAACCTATGTGCCCCTTAATGTACAAATGTATATGTCCTTCCATGCTGTTTTAACTCTGGATGATTGAAACCAACCTTTTTCAAAAAAAGTTATTTAGTGATTAATTTATGCTAAACAGAAACAACCTTTTTTTTTTTTTTTTTCAAAAAGGGGATATTTAGCAAGAAGCTTGTACCCATATATTTAAAGAAATAAATGAATCAGTTCAGTCTTATGATGTTGGTGAAGTTACTGTGAATTTTTATTCTGAGCTGTCTAACTACCTCAACTGAAAAAAAAAAAAAAAAAAAGAGTATGTAATGGAAGAATTTTGATCTGTAGATGTCTGTATCCTTCACAGTTTGTTTACTTAATATCATGGGCAGTAAGATTATTAGCATTGCTGTGCAAGGTCGATTTGCATATGTATATATGAAGGCTGTAAGCAAATGCAATAACTTAATAAACGGACAGAACTTTATTTCTGGACATGCAACCTGTTGCTTAGGCTTCCACTTGATGGTAATATAGTTAACTTCCTGTGCATAGTAATCATGATAACAGACAAAAGCCATGCTTTAGAATTATGTTACATAAGTATTTTGCCTTTGCAGAGACAAAGTATTTAACCAAAATCTGTTATGAAGATCTTGACTCTCATACATAGTTATCATGCATGTTATCAGCATAATGGGATGAACTGGCTACTTGTGTTCAGATCCAGCATTTTGCCTGTTGTAGTGATATAATTGTTATTATGAAAGTTTCCAGATTAATCTTTCACATCATAGATAGAAGTATGACAGCCTCACTAATCCACAGATTATGATAAAGAGTGAAGAATAAGCAAGACATAAAGTGAAGAGATTAAAATTACTATCATCAAGTGATCATTAATGTCTATAAATGATAATTAGAACATTTGAAAACCAGAATTATTTATATATACTCTATATTTTTATTACTTTCTGGAATAAATCAGTTCCTGCAATTGTAAGTATATTTGAGTGCATATATAAGCAGTCATATATATAAGTTTATAGAACAAAGCAAATAATTTGAAATGTTTTATAGAGCTGTGTGTTTTCTTCTTTGTTCATGTCTGTGAAAAAAATTCCACACATTTCTAGCTATCTGTTGACATGGAGAATTCAAAATACTGTTTGACTGTAATTACTGATTTTGTGATCCTGTTTCAACCATTTACTGGAAGGGTGATATTGTTAAAATCAGGTAGTTGATATGAATGTTTATGCAAAGTACATTTGATTTCTGTGGATGTCCAAACAATTCATCTTATATTTGCATATGCTGTGCATTTGTACTGGCAGAATCCATTTGGAATAATCTACAACAAGAAAGAAAATAATAACACTGTCAATATAGAAAGGTGTTGTGACATCTTATCCTTGAGATTCTTTCATCTGGGTAACCTTGATTCCCTCTGCTTTCTTTGTCCACATTTACAAGTTTGAACACTGGAATTCTTGTCTAGTGTAACACAATTAGGATTCTGAATATAATCAGGAAGCAGGTGCTTGCTGTTTATCATGGAGTTGTGTATGGAATAAATATTCCAAGAGTCAGGCTCACGTCTGCAGCTGTAAATGGTACCTAACCAGTTTTGCCACAGACATAGTGATTGAGGTATCTGACGTCCCTATAGGAGCCTCTGTTTAATATTTTTTTCTCTCTCATGCTCCTAGACTACTGGAAGAATTGTGAGTCAAGGCCTTTTCAGCTTCTTGTAGTGCCCTGTCAGCCAAGAGATGGAGTTGCACAAGGCAATGGGAGGGGACAGGTGACCTAAAATGGCCAAACGGATGTCCCATACCATGTGGTGTTATGCTCAGAAATAAAAGATGGGTTATAAGCTTCTGCATGTAGCTTTTGCTTTACCTAGTAAATTATCTTAATCTCAGCCCATGTGTTCTCACACATTTACATCTCCAATTCTCTCCCCCATCCCACTTACAGGAAGTGAGCAAGTGACTATGTGGTACTTAGCTGCCTGCTGTGGTTAAACCACAACGCTGCTTTTTCATATAATGTTTATTACCAGAGAACTAGTATACATTTGTGAATATTTAGATCTATTTGACATAATTACATCAATACCACTGCACTGTCCATTTATTCTATTTTTTTTACATCATTACAATAGTAGTGGTTTGTCTTCCAAGGCATCCTTGCAGATTTCAGAAGAAGGGTAGCCACTATAGATGCATGCTTTTGCTTGTCTGAACATCAAGTCTGGTTGTTCTTTTTTTGTAACAGGGTAATCATTTGGCTCTTCTAATTCCATCATGTCTCAAAAAGAATAGTCTTCAATGTTTTCTTGTGGTTACCGATCCCTGTAGGCAGAGGAAAAAGGAATTACAAGGAGACAAGTGGTCTGAAACCTGCAAAACTATTTCTTCTCCGGTGACATAAAAATTCAGGCTCTATGAATAATCTTTTCTGATAAAGATGAAACATAGAGTTCTTGGTTTTGTTTTGTTTGCGTTTTTTATTTATTTGGTTGATTTATTTCCTAGAAAAAAAACGATAGAATCTAAGATGGAATTTTCCATTATTCATTGCCTGAGTTTAATACAAACTTTTAATAGAGATCATGTATTAAATGTGGGCGAAAGGAACTTTACATAGTAATGTTGATTCTGAGATTACATTATTTCATAGCTACTAAAAAGAATCCATTAATAAGCTGTCAGTATTAACCTGTGTGTTATTTGCTTTACAGTCAGACCTAGATATTATCTGAAATTGGTCAGAATAATTTTAGACAAATGGTTTTGATCTTTTGAAAGACCTTTACGGGATGCAGTATCATTATGCCACACAATGAATTCTACAGCATGGGTATTTCTTCCCTTAGTATACTCTATATAGGGCAGTACTTGCCACTATGCTTCTAGGAGGTGTCCTTTCCTCCTTCCCTTTTCTCTCAGACATCCTGTGCCATCTTTGGTGTAGGCACAGATTATTTCCATTCTTTTCACAGTAGGCAGGCTCTGGAATCAACTGATCTCTGTTCTCCCATTCATGGAGGGCAACAGGCCATCTCTGGGGCGTTTGGCTCTCTTGTTCTGTGCTCAGGCCAAGAGGAGACAAGCTAGGCCTAGAAGCCAAATCTCCCCCTGCACCATGCCATGAGGAGGCCGTGGCTGCCGTTGGTGCAGTTGCTCAACAAGCACATCCCTTCCAGACCTTGCAGAAACTGACCTGAAGGTTATTATGGTGCTAGCTAGCAGGTGGAACAACCTGCTCTGGACTAGGTAGCAGTGAAAAGGTGGGAGTGTCCAACCAACCCTGACCCCCCTCCCCAGAAACCTTCACATGTTGCAAGGCCAAACTCACTTAACAGAGCTCAGTTTATATGACACACCTAGCTACTTCTGCAAATCCTGTCAAACTAATTCCTGTCGTTATGTGCACAAATCAGGATTTTGCATTTAAACAAGTGATGGCATGACAGCTGATATCTGTGCTTGTTCCAGCCTGCCCCTCTGAACCTGCAGTGACTTGGGGCCTCTGAGCCACAAACGAAGTAGTTGTGTAAGTTAGATCTCAAAAAGAGCAGGAGGTGGAAATTCTATTGTCTTCTCTACCATATTGTTTAGAAATGTGTCCAGAAACATTTAGCAAAAAGGGAAAAAAATCACCAAACAAATAATAGGGACTGAGAGCCCTTTGTTGTATAATCTACAGTTCTGCTTGTCTATTTGGTTTTCTTTATTTTCTTTCAACCATATGACTAACTTCTTTGTGTTCAGCAGCTGAACAAAATGCACGGTGCTATATTTAGGAGCACCCCTTCACTCCTTTAAGCTTTTATGACAAAGCAGTCACTCCACATGTCCGAATTGGCCTCTGACACCACACATCTACTTCAAGTAAACACACCAGCTGGTAGAGAAAAGTGGAGGGGAAAAGAACAACCCTCTAGGGGCCAGGAGTCATGAAATACTTCTTCACAAAGCAAACTTAAAAGCAACAATTTCAACAAGAAAAACTTAGAGCAAGTTCACAGCCAGAATGAAAGACAGAAAAAAAAAATAAAGTGAAAAATATCCAGCTCAATTCTGTCATTAATGCTTTTTTTTCTTTAACACCAGCTATATTAGTAGTAAAAACAAGAAAAAATATAAGCGATCATTAGAAAAGACAGACAGATGGACTGAGTTTTTAGACAGTGAGGTAGAGGTGGGCTTTCATTTGGAAGTGAGCATTCTAATCTGGAGCTGGAGTCCCGTGTTGACCCCTGCAGTATTCCCCGTATCCATCTTCCTCTGGAGGGGTACCATCAGGAGATAAGAGATAAAGCGACTGGCTCTGTAGCAAAGTGTGCCTGCCTCTCCGACCAGTGCAGAGGAGAAGGTTTGAATCAGGAGATGTCTCCACCATATATCAGCATTCATGGTCAACTGGAGAGGTTCCAGATGAATGGAGGCTTGCCACTGTGACTCCTATCTACAAGAAAGATCATAAGGAGGATCCGGGGAACTACAGGCCTGTCAGCCTGACGTTGGTGCAAGGGAAGGTTATGGAACAGATCCCCCTCGGGACAAGGGGGGGGGGATCAGGTCCAGCCAGCATGGGTTCATGGAAGACAGGTCCTGCCTGATCACACTCATCTCTTTCTGTGAATGGGTGACCTGCCTGATGGAGAGGGAATGACTGTTGACATGGTCTACGAAGATTTCAGCAAAGTGTTTGACAGTGTCTCCCACAGTATTCTGGGGAAGCTGGCAGCCTGTGCCTTGGACAGGTACATTCTTTGCTCGGTAAGGAGCTGGCTGGAGGGCTGGGCCCAGTGAGTGGTGGTGAGTGAAGATAAATCCAGCTGACAACCGTTCATGAGTAGTGTTCCCCAGAGGTCAGTACTGGGACCTGTCCTGTTTAATATCTTCATTGATGACCTGGACGAGGGCAGGAGTGCATCCACAGTAAATTTGTAGATAACACTAGGATGCGAAGAAGTGTCCATCTGCCTGAGAGTAGGAAGGCCCTTTAGAGGGATCTGGGCAGGCGGGATCACTGGGCTGAGGCCAATGGGATGAAGTTCAATGAGACCAAGTGCTGGGTCCTCCTCTTAGACCACAGCAACCTGAGGCAATGCTATAGGCTTGAGGCAGAGTTGCTGGAAGACTGTGTAGTGGAAAAGATTCTGGGGGTGTTGTTTGATGCTCAGCTGAACATGAGCCACCAATGTGCAGTAGTAGCCAAGAAGGCCAATGGTATCCTGGAAATAGTACAGCCAGCAGGAACAGGGAGGTGATTGACCTCCTGTACTCAGCTCTGGTGAGGCTGTACCTTGAATACTGTGTTCAATTTTGGGCTGCTCACTACAAGAAAGACATCAAGGCCCTGGAACACATCCAGAAAATGGCAGTGGAGCTGTTGAGGGGTCTGGAGTGCAAGTCTCATGAGGAGTAGCTGAGGGAACTGAGATTATTTAATCTGGAGAAGATTAAAGGGAAGGCCTTGTAGTTCTCTACAGCTACCTGAAAAAAGGTTGTGGTGAGGTGGGGGTTGGCCTTTTCTACTGGGTGACTAGCAGTAGGACTAGAGGGAATGGCCTCAAGCTCTTCTGGGGAAGGTTCATGTTGGATATTAGGAAAAATTTCTTCTCTGAAAGTGTGATCAGGAACTGGAATGGGCTGCCTAGGGTGGTGATGGATTTGCTGTCCCTGGAGGTGTTAAAGAAGCATGTAGATATGGTACTAAGGGATGTGGTTTAGTGGGGAAATATTAATGGTAGGTGGATGGTTGGACTAGATGATCTTAGGGGTCTTTTCCAACCTTGGTGATTCTATGATTCTACGATTCTTTGATTTTATCCCCATTTGCATGATAAATGCTGGATTCAGGCCAGAATTCACTCCAGCTCCAGATGCAGATTTGCTTGCTTGGATATAGGATCAGGTTGCATTAAGTAATCCAGCTGTGGCATCCTGTTTTTCTCAGATGCTCAGAATGACCTGACCCACACACAAAAGTCAATACATGTCATGGTTTGAGTGCAGCCTTTATAACTTGTTCCTTGAAAGCATTTTTTCCTCATCAGTCCTAGAGCACTTGACTGTAAGAGGTAAGTAGCCATTGATTTTTCTCTTCCTTTTCAGGCAGATGCAGAAGCATGCTGAGTGGAATTGCCTTCCCAAGGCCAAACCACAAGCTACACAGCTGCCTTCCTCCCAGATTCCTTTGCTACTCCCTGAAGTGCCCCAGGGAAGAAAGGGTTGCTGGAAGAGATGCAGACTGCTCCCAGCCTGACTGGCTGCAGACTGCTCCCTCTGGTTCACACACAGTTCATCTTACACCTTCGCAATGGCATCTTTTTATCTCACTCGTGTTTTGTTCCATCATTTTAAACTGTCTCATTTCTGCCAGCAATCTTTGCTTCAGAGAGGTAGCCATGAAGATGGCAAGACCAGAGAGCCTTGTCCTGCAGCTGTTCTATAGACTCATTTGAGGTGCAGCTGTTTTCCCTGAAATAAGGCCATTAAGCCCTCCTGAGGATCTGGCCCACAAACATATACATATTTTTATTTTAAAATATCTTCACCTGCATGATCCATGGTATAAAAAAAGAACAATTTCAGTAAAGTCTTCAGAGTTGCAGTGTGCACTGAATACACATGGTATTTCAGAAAAATAAATAAATAAAAAAACATGCTTCCCAGAATAGATTTAACTGCTATTATTTTTTTAAATTGGGAATTGGAAACTTTTGAATACAGTTAGGAGCCATGCACTGAAATACTGTCACAGTCCTTTAATTGAAAGGAAATATTTTCTCCTCTGTTAGTCATCATAGAAAACATTTTATTTTTTAAAATAATACACATAGATATGGTTATTTAATAGTCGTAGCTTAATCAGATTAAGAAATTTAATTTCATCTATATGCAAGAATGTGTAATTTTGTGTATGTACTGTATGTGATTGCATAAAGTATTTGCAATGATTTGTTTGTGATGATATATGCTACATTTAAACACAAGCATTAAATAAAGCAAGACAGCTATCCATCAGAAGCACTCTAAAAAGCCCATAGGCATTCTGAAGTACAGGGGAAAGAGGGCACATACGGACCTCCTTGTGCCCTCTCCTACTGAAAGATCTTCCAATACTGTTGTGATGGATGTAAAAGAAACTGAATAAGACAAAACCTGTGGCAAGAAGACTTGGAGGCTGCAAGTTACTGCCAGTCTCTTTCAGGTAGCTTGACGATGACATCCATAAGGAACTAAGCAAACAGAAGAAATACTGGCACATCCCATATTCAGCTCTTAAAAAAAAAAAAAAAAAAAAAAGGAGTGCATTTAAAATGCTGACTTTATATCTTCCCCAGTTTTATGTTCAACCCTGTCTGAAGTTCCAAAACTGCACTCAATGGCTTTTCTTAAATAAGGCAGCTGTCCTGTTTCTGAACTAATGGGATGAACTTGAGATGTGTGTTCAAATTTCCTTGCAGTCAGAAAAAATAAAAACTTGCCTTTCCAAAAATGTTAGCAGAGGCCCACATATAAATACGTAAATGCATGAGCTGCATATTAAAAAAACATCACCTATCATAGCACTTGAGATAGAAATGTAGCATTACCTGTACTCTGGAACCCCAAACATTGGCATCTGTCTTGGAAAATGTGGAATGTGAGAAAATGAACATTTGACAGCAATAAGGAATAGTAATATTAAAGCAGAGATATTTTAGAGCAAGTGTTTTACTGAGAAAAGTGCATGTCTATGTCTTGTTGCACAATTGTATCTATCCCCTTTCTGACAGTCTCTCTTTGGTGCTGGGTTTTTCTGTCTTCTTACTGAAAGAAAATGAAAAGGTGCACCTCTATGCAACTTACTGTTCTGTTGGGTGTATAGCTTCTCATGTAGCCTCGTTTGGATAGTATGTCTGGTTACATGGCCACAAGTCAGATGCTATAATTAGGGATTTATTGCTCCATTAGTTACAACAGGGCTAAGCATAAGCATGCAGAGCTGTGCTGTACTTCCTCTGGATATGTTTGCTGCTGAGCCTCCTTCTCCCAGCTTTTGCAGAGATGTGGAGCTGTTGGAGATGAAGACAGGGACTGGACAGCAGTCCTGGGCAGCATTGGAGGGGACTTTTGGTGGTGCGGTTAGGCTGAGAATAGGGAGCCAGGTGTGTGCAGAAGTGGGGCCAGGTGGGCACCAAGCTCACCTTGTGGGTCTGCTACAGGAGGAGAGGTCTCCGTCCTTACACATCTGCAGGATCTGTGCCAGCAGATCACTGTGTTGGCTCATGCATGGGAGATGTCCCTCACACAGGTAAGAAGCCATGTCCTTGAGCATGAACTCCAGAGCCTTTGAAATGAGCCTTCTCAGAGGAGCAAGAGCCCTAGGCTTGTACTGCAATGATAGATGGGAAGGATGAGAAGGGGGAGTGAGATGCACAGAGCTGAAAGTGCCAGGAGCAGAGAGTGCATGCGGGTGTCTCTGTCTAGGGAGAAGGCAGAGAGTGTTGTATTCAACTGATTGGGCCAATCAATATGATTTCCCTTAAACTTTGCAATAGAAATTAAATTTTGTCTGCCTGTATTGAAATCATTATCCCTAGGATGGTGGAATCTTATAAAAATATGTTAAACAAGGCATGATCAGAACTAAAAATCTTCATTCCAATAGAACAATCACAGACATTTTACAGTAATTTAGAAAACACTAATCAAGGTAAATAAGGCTCTTGGAAACTCAACTCTTTCACTTGTGGGAAAGCTGCACAGGCTACTGTCTTCCAGACCTTGTACCTGAAATTACAGATGAAATTCTTATAGTAAAATTAATAATTGATACATCATAATGTTTTGTATCTTAAAACATTTGGCTGAGATTGATGCAAATGCTTCTGACTAGGGTCTGCTCAGCACTGCTAGTGTCCAAAAGTGGTTCATGAAATAGGAACATAACTCCTGAGTGCCCCAACACTTGTAAGCATCTAAACATCACCAATAAATCAGTTTCCTACTGTACAGTAAGCTATATTTGGAGCTTTATCTGCCAAAAATGTAACTTCAGCTGGCTGTGTATTTATCGAACGAATGAGTAGAAGCTTTACCACTCAATAGATATTCTAATGGCAAAAAGTTTCCAGGAAATGGAACAATGATGTCCAGAGATAACTTATCTGCATTTTTTTTTCCTCTCCTATCAGTATTTGAACAAATTCTTGTTCTTAAAACTTGAAAAGAATTAGTTAAGTAGTATTGCTTATGGTCCTTCCAATAACCTGGAAACTATAATAGAGATAGGACTGAAAGATACTGTTTAATCTGATAATACTGTTAGCAGGGTTTGGGGGTAACATTCATTTAATCAGAAAGTCCATGTATTGAGCCTTTGACCTTCAGAAGCTTTAGACTGTCTTTTGATTTATGATGGGTCAACACTGGTAAGGCTGTGGCACCTCTCCGAAAGCGCTGGGTCAACACATGTTATTTGTTTAGAAGTGGCTTTTTTATTGCCTGTGCCTACTGCATAGCTGTACTACAGAAGTGACAAGCATAGCTAAAGCCATTTTGAATCCTCATTCCCATTACCCTCTATGAAAAACAGAAAGGAAAGAGATTGGATCACATGCCCTTTCATCTGTGTGTTATCTGTGATGCAGGCTGGTGGCAGCTAGTATGAATTGCATGGTGCATCTGCTTTTAGTGTTCTGTTGGTGTTTGACCAGAATTTTCTTGGGAAATTTTATTGGGAAATTCCTGACACACCATCTTCCAGGGCAAATATTGGATCAGTATAGATCTGCATTTTGCATTACTCTGCCTGTGTTGGCTGCAGGAAGAGTAGGAAGGAGGGAACAATGTACTTCAATTTTGATCCCTGCTAGAGAGGTGACTTGAAGACTATAAATTATTGGAAAAGAAATGGAAGATAAAGATTTCACACTTCGGTGGTATTCCAAGGCTAACTTTGTTCTCTTGCTGTTTTGTGTGTTTTTTCTTCTTTCTTCAGATGCTCCTGTTCTCTGCTCTACATTTCTCATACGAAATACTGTTGACTCTAAAAACTATAAAAATGACAACATTTGAACTAAGAGAATGCTGAAAGCTCTCTTTCACTCCTTTTAAAGTCATCCAAGCTCTGTAGTCCTGGAGAAATAGTCTTGCTATTTGTTTCCAGGCTTTCTTTCACAAACATGGAAGTCAGCGATTTAATCTAATGAAACAAAATTTTCCCATACTGCAAGACTGCAGAGTCTGTGTTGTGAAATAAAGGAAAAACTGTCACCAAGTACAGGGTGGTGCCAACTTACTGAGTCACTGGATCAACTCTGAATGAATTTTTTATTCCTTTGTTTCACAGAGCTTTCAGTTATTATTTAAAATATAGATGCATAGATGCATGTGCATGTTTACTGTTGGATGAAAAATCTTAAAAGAAGGAACAGACTACAATGAAAGCAAACATTCTTTTTCTATGTGTTTTTCTGTACTGCATGTAGTACATGAAGTCATTTATAGGACACTGTACCAGTTTAATAATATTTAAATTGCTTTTATATTGTAATGACTTAATTACAAAGAATGAAGTTTAGTTCTAAATCTTGTTAGGGATCTTGTTAAAACAACAAAGAATATGCAAGGGAATAGAGATCCCACTGCATCCAGACAAACTGAAGTTTCCAAGAGTATAACTTTTCCAATTTCTTATATCTTGGGGTCTTTTATTTTTTATTTTTTAACACTAACAGTACAGTTGACCTTACAGAGGTAGAAAAGAACATTATGATATCCTGTAAATCTTCACGTAAATGATGAACTCTCACACAGATGATTTTCATCTCGGGGTAAAAAAGAAAAAGCAATTGGGCAAAAGGCTATTGAGAGACAAGAATAAAACTACAGAAAGGCAGCTGTGATAACTCCTAGCATAGCTTTCAGTCAAGCCAATAGCACCTCACAAGCAACAGCATTTAAGAGAGCTGGCAAATCCAGTGATATGAGGATAGACATCATTGCCTGCTACTGGCATATGATTTGCTGGAGCAGGTTCTCTGCTCCCCCCGTTAACTTGTCCCAGTAAATACAATTGAAGTCAATGTCAGCCAGTAAAACACACCTTTTATTTTTTGTGTTACAAGCTTTTTGTTAACCAGGAGATGAAGAGCAACCTTTCGGTAAGAACCCATACTTTTGTGGGTGAGAACATGACCGGCTCACAAGGGCTGGCAGCATGGCCTTTCCATGGTTTCTGTGAGAACTAATTGCATGTTCTTCACCACTCTTCTTGTAATGGCAGTGGATATAGCTACAGAATATGTGGTGTTTCTCACACCCTAAAGCCATCAGAGGGTCCCCAAATCTGCTCCATGTGCACAAAAGAATGTTATTCCTTTTCAGTGGGAGAACTCCAATGAGGTATGTTTTGAACTAACTGTGCTTCCTGCTTCTTGTAGACTTTTGTGCTTATTTAGTCCTAGAATCAGAAAAACAGTTTGGGAAAAGGTCTTAAGAGTTGATTTTGTTCATCCTTCTCTGCAAGGCAGATACAAGGCAAGATCTTGCCAACACACTGATTGAGGTTGCAGATCTCCCAGGCCACCTAGCTCTCTGCTTAAATATCTCTCATCAGTAAAAGATTTTTCTGATGTCGAACTTTAATCTTCCATTGTTACAATTTAAGCCAATTACATCCCAACTCCATGAGATTTGTTTTGTCTTTTTTTTTTCTTTGCTTTAGAGCTACCTCTAGTATATTTTTGCTAAGAAATTTATCTTTTTTTTTTTTTCTATAAATCAAACTTTTCTGATTCCTTCAGTGTTTTCTTTTAACTCATGATTTTTAGAACTCGCAAGATTTTCCTTTGGATCATCTCCATTTGATATACATTTTCTGTGGACTCTCCTCCAGCTAAGACTCTGCCATTGCTGAGTAGAGTGGACAGATTGTTTGGCAACTTACTGTCAACTTTCCTCCTCTTTCTACATATCTAACTTTGATATTCACCTTTTTTTTTCGAAACAGCACATCATTCTTGACCTACAGTTCAATTTGCAATGCACTGTAACTTTCCAGTCTTCTTCATCAGATCTGATTAAATAGTTCTTTTCACTCTGGCAGCTGTCTAGATGTAAAACTTCACTTTAATCCTATTTCATCAGATTTGTTCTCTGACTTTTCAAGACCAGTTTGATTCCTATTTCAGTTTGTTCACCATACGTGCAGTCCTGAGCTCTGTGAACATCATAAGCATTTTGAACAATAAGCATTACTGAAAAGTAGCGAACATCTACAGAACATTCAGTTCTTTCTCATTTGACATGGAACCAGTAGTAGTTACCTCCTTCTGCTACCATCTCTCATCTACCCCCAAAATTTTAATATACTGCAGTAGTTTCATATTAATCATTATTTTCTTGCTTGTTCCTAGAAGAGTTTCAGGTCAAAAATTTCAGTTACTTCATGCATTTATATTTTCTATCTATCATGGAAGAAATACTCTATCATGGAAGAAAATTAGACTGTTCTACAAAATTTGTTTTCAGCAAATTCACATTAGTAATTTTTCATATCATTTTTCCTTCTAGTTACTTTGCTTGAAGTCAAGTTTATGTTCTTCCAAGAATGCAAGTACATTTGGAGTTTCCTGACTTTCCTTCTTACACACCTTTATTGGTGGTTTATCTATCCAGTTTCAACTCCTTGAAATCTTACTTGGTCTCCAAAATTGTGTAAAAGTCACTAGATAACAAGCCCCCCCTCACACATAGAAAAAATACCAACAAAAAAAACAGAACTACTTCACTGGGACCACTGAATTAGTAAGTATCATTTAATTAAACCTTTTCCAACCTCTTTTTTCTGTACTCTCTTTTTTTCATTCTTCGTCACTACTGTTGATGCTGAATTATAACACTTGAATTATGAAATGAAGCTAAGCTCCAACGCCACTCATAATGACTTTCATGCAAAAACTAAGAAAAAATCATGAAGTAAAAAACAAGTATGCTGATCTGCTAGTGACAGTTTGCGAGACTTCCAACATTCTTCTTATTTCTTCACTAACGTCTCTCAGTTTATTTAGGTGTTGGCTTAAGGGATGTGAAGTATGTACATTTTTCACTTAATTTTCTTGCACTGCATTTCTCTGAAGGCTAAAATAATATAGTGTAGCTCTAATTGTAATATCAGAAGGCTTAATATCAAGAAACATGTAGATGTGGCACTGCAAGACTTGGTTTTGTAATCATTCTGGTGCTAGATTGACAATTGATGAGCTTAGTGATCTTTTCCAACCTTGATGATTCTATTCTATTCTATTCTATTCTATTCTATTCTATTCTATTCTATTCTATTCTATTCTATTCTATTCTATTCTATTCTATTCTATTCTATTCNCTATTCTATTCTATTCTATTCTATTCTATTCTATTCTATTCTATTCTATTCTATTCTATTCTATTCTATTCTATTCTATTCTATTCTATTCTTTTAGTGGGTAATTCATTCCACATGGTGGATTTATCATGGTGCATGAAAATACAGATTTTTTTTTGGAGTAAAGAAAAACAAAAAGACCAGAGCCACTGAGTTAAGGGTAATGGGAATTTTTAGAGGCAGAATCTGTATGGAAGTCTTATAATGTAACTGTAATTGGCCAACACATTTCAAATCTCAAATGTAGTAGGATGACTTTGATAAGCTGATAGTTGGAATGATGTTTGTAAAACAGTGTATTTGTACATTTTTCTTGGTCTTTAGATTCCTTTAGATAAGGGGTTTGATTCATTTTTAGGGCCTGAAGCAAAATTAGTATCTGCAGTGAATAATTTTAAGCTGAGATGATCCCTTGGAAGAGTGTAACAAGCACACATGAGAAGGTCACAGCACATCTTATTTTGTAAGCATTTGTAAAATTTACATTTTCACCTCACTTTTGATTGCTTATTCCTTTTAACTTATTCACTTTGAGGACCAGAGCAGAATTTATGAATGGTAAAGAGAAAGAGTATTTTCAGTGCAGCACTTTCTCAGAGCTAAAGCTTGACAATGCTTGACAATGCTCTCCATAGTGTACCTGGGAATAATTACTCCTTGTTAGGGAAAGCTACTTTTCCTATCCATTCCTTGAAGGATTTTTCTTTTCTTGCTTGTGGACATGCTTTTTTATACTATATATAAAGCAATGCATCCTTTTCACCAACTGAAAATAAAATGATGCTATATTGAGTGCAAGAGGGCAGTGGGACTTCTCTGTGTGAGAGAAAATATTAAATTCTCCTCATGTTGCGATGAAGGCTGTGTAAATGGGTCTTTTTGTCCTCCCAGATGCAATTACTTAGTGTAATAAACTGTATTGGTAGGAGACCATAAACCTTCAGACAAACACAGTCTCTTTCCCTCTTGCCTGTTGATTTTCAGTTTTTTATTCTGCACAAGGGGAAGCTGTATGTGTCTTACTCTTCCTGCAAGGGAAGAGGAGAGAACACTTGTTAGCAGACCTGCTCCTTGGACTAGATACCAATAATCCAAGAGAACCACCAGAGCTTTTACAATGCAGAGATGGGGGCATCCCCTCTG
The DNA here is from genome assembly GCF_002078875.1 of Numida meleagris. NCBI lineage: Eukaryota > Metazoa > Chordata > Aves > Galliformes > Numididae > Numida > Numida meleagris. Next base: position 67,061,641 of record NC_034438.1, read on the forward strand.
TGATTTCCTTGCATTGTAATTGATACAGATGGAGTTAATTCCTACATCAGTGTATTATTTGTGTTTTTTCCCCTGCCCCAACAAAAAGTGGCACTGTGCCTAAACTTTCTTGTGGTACAGGAAACAACAAAAGAAAGAAAATTCAGCTGGCGCTTGCAAAAAATGGTGGAAATGATAGTTCAGCTGCAAAAACCTAAAAAATGCAAACCAGGAGGAGCTTCCCTTTACCTAACACCTGGGAAAAAATTATTCCTTCGACACAACTCAGTCTAGTTTATACTATGAAGCAGCAGATTTGTCTGTAACTTAAGAGATGAAGACAATGCTTTTCCACCTTGTCTCTCTGCTGCTCAAGGTATTCATACTGAACAAAGAAGCATGAGCTGAATGTTTCATGTCACCATGACATTTAGATGCTGAGAAGTTTATATCATGACCAAAAAATATATGTTTTCACTTAGATTTTTGAACTTTTTTTCTTTGCATCAGATGAGTGTCATATAGAAAAAGAAAGTGCAGTCATTAAGGGACTCAGGAAAAATATTTCCCTGTCAAATTTCAGCTATACTTAAAAAGAATTGAATAGCAGTAAGATTTTATTTTTTATGTTTTTCGTATTTTATTTTTTTTAACAAGCACAGTAGAAACTTGGACCTTAGTAGGATAACATGGGAGACAACAGTGAAGCACGAGTAACTCCTTTTTCTCCAGAGTTAGCAGCCTGGAAGATGCTACCTGTATTAATAAACACATGGTGGGGAGAACAACATCAGGAATCAGTACCACTGAAACTCATGGATTTGATGGATGATTTAAAATTTTAGAGTGTTGCGATTTTTCCAAAATACCTGAAAAAAAGTATGTCTTAAAATCTCATTGTCCCCTTTTTGCTCTCTTAGTTTTAGTTTCTAGTCATTATGGTCATAAAGAAAAGTTTGGAATCATAGAATCATAGAATCATAGAATCATAGGATGGTTTGGGTTGGAAGGGACCTTTAAGAACATCTAGTTCCAACCCCCTGCTATAGGCAGGGACACCTCCCTCTAGGCCAGGTTGCTCACAGCCCCATCCAGCCTGGCCTTGAACGCCTCCAGGGAGGGGGCACCCACAACCTCTCTGGGCAACCCTCTCATTAAAGAATGTCTTCCTAATATCTAGTCTAAATCGACCCTCTTCCAGTTTAAAACCATTTCCCCTTGTCTTGTTGCTACCTGCCCTTATAAAATGTCCAGGGCAGCAAGGAAATGAGAAAAAGAACAGTCCTCTGAAATAATAAATTCAAAAGGTGTATACAATCCTGAAATATATCTTATTTATTAAAAACAATTGCTATTCCGAGACAGTATTCTAGGGAGAGATGTATTCTTCTGTTGGAATAGAGCAGCATATGTGACTTTTAGTTTCTTACTGCTTCTTACTGCTTAGAAACTACCTGCTTAATTTAGCCTGAAATTAAATATAAAAACAAAACACTGCCTGTGGGAGGTCTTATTCCTATATAATAACCAAATCTGATACATTTGAACAAAAGAAATATATATATTTTGAAAATATTCAATCATATTTCTCATAGTAATACCTTATATCTTAAAAGATTATATAAACTTTTATTCACTGCAACTTAAAAAGGAGCAATGTTAAACCATCCTAGAAGCTGAGAAACTCATTTCTTTCCCTCCAGTCTTCTCCCTCTAAGAGAGAAACAGAAATAAATGGGACAAAGTAGGGTAAATACATTCTTATCTCAGTTTTTGAGTATTTAGTTATGATTCAAGTGTGACTGTGAAAAAGGAGGTGAAAAACATGGAATTCCCATGGGAAAGGGCCAAAGGAAAATAATTTTGATACATTTTATTCCTAGGAACAAAGGAAATTGGTCTCTGTAATTATTTCTCCTAAAAGTCCTGTCAGTTTTTGCCTGTTTGTTCTGTTTCTGCCGTTTTTGTGAGGCTTAGAGAAATTCTCAATGAACTCAGTACAACTGAAATAAAGGTTCAAAATCTTCACTCTTCATTGTATCTGTAAATGCAAAGCACAAGAGCCAGGTAGAGTTACTGATTTCCTGTGATGTTTGTTGAGTGTATTAGTCAAATTCTGGCTAGTGGATTTTTGTTTTCCTAGGAATTGTGTTTCATTGTTTTATACAAATTCACTTTTTATTTTTACAGTTTTCTTTTTCCTGCTCAGTGTTATCTGAATCAGTGGCAAAAGGAGAGAAGATACTGAAACGATGAAATACTTTTTCTAGGAAGAAGCAAAAAGATAATTACTAAGATATTATTTTGTAATATATTTGAGCATTTGTTAAAAAATGTCAGTGTTTTCACACTATCTCTTTCTTTTGCTTTGTTTTTGTTGGTGTTTGCTCACTTTCCATCTAGTTCCATCTGCAGTTTTTATATGATAGCTACATATCAAATTCTGTGGAAATTGAGAATACTGTCTTCTATTGTAGTGACAAGAAGTTTTACTATCTCTTCACAAGATCTTACTGAGATTACAGTGGTATGAATTTATAATATAATGACTTACACATGTATTCGCAATTTTCTGAGGAATATTTGATTATATTTTCATAGCATGATTACAATAACATGTATCACCTGTAGAATGACTCAGTGTAAGTTTTCTATCAATGCAAATCGATTTGGGCAAAAATCTGTTAGAATCTCCTGTTGAAATATTTTTGTTTGTTTGTATGCGTGTGTTTGTTGTTTTTCTTTTCTGAAAACATAAGTGGTGCTTATAACATGATAAAGTTGCCCGGACCACAAGAAATGGGATCCCTTTTTATAGTGAACTGATAGCTGAGTGGTTGAGAGGCAAATGGTCTGGGACTATGATGCCAATTTTCAGCATGACCGCTCTAAGTTGGCAGATGATGAATATTGATTTCATGATTGGAGTAGAGAATTCACCCACCTGTCTCATTCTGTGATATGCCTATGATATCAGCAGAGGTTTTTATCTTCTACTTGTAAAATTCAGACAGGGGAAATCACCTAAATCCTGTTAAATATACATTAATACATATATTCCATATACACTTGTCTCATTTTCATCTGGGATGAAATTGTTTTCTCAGAGTGTCTGCTATGATGCTGTGTTTTGGTTCTAGGAGAAAAGCTTGATAACACATGGATGTTTCTAGTTGCTGCTAAGCGATCCAAGACCATTTGCTGTGAAGGGTGCTAGGGGATGGAAGGGAACAGAATTAGGACAGCTGACTTAAACTGACCAAAGGGATATTCCATACCATGTGGTGTCATGAGGAAGGAGTTTTGAAGAGGTTGGGGGTTCATCTCTCTCTCTTCTGCTTCTCAGGAGCGAGCTGGACATCAGTTAGGGGTGGTGAGCAATTGCTTTTGCGTCACTTGTTACATACATTCACATATATATGTATGTTTATGTAGTCATAAATATTCTCCTTTTCCTTTTCTGTACTGTAGTAAATAGTTTTCTTTCAACCCGTGAGTTCTCCTTTGTGTTTTTTTTAATTTTCTCCCCCATCCCACTGGGAAGAGGGGGAGAGGAAGTGAGCGAGGGACTGTGTGGTGCTCAGCCACCTGGCGGGTTGAACCACAAGACTGAATCACAGAATGCCATAGTGAGATTGTAGAAAGTGTGTTTATAGTAACAAATGCTGGCTTTGGGTTGGTTGGTTTGTATGTTGTGCATATGCTAACAAAAATTAAGAACAAAATGAAAAAATTCAGAATCGCTTGTGTCTTACACTTGTTCCTTTGCAGTGCAGTATTCCTTCATGCAGTTGGATTATGCTATTAAAGTGTGAAGAAAGTTGCAAAAATTAACGCATGTAGCTCTACAGTATTGTTTTCACTTGTTTAGGAAGCGTTTGGTATTCTGTAGCAGATGTTTGAAATGGAGAGAGGGGAATGGGCTCACTAACTTCAATTCTGTACATAAGTGCTGAATGCACACAGTGAAAAGAAGATTATAAAATGTGATGAATTTCAAACAAAGTAAATAGACGGACGAGAGAGAAAATGTACTGTTCCTCTAGATGTTAACAGATATTGCTGTACAAGTCACCTTAAACCATTGCTCTGTACAGTATACAGTTTGTCTAAGCAAGTAAGCAAACAAAAAGCAAGACAAGTAGCCACCTCAATATGGCTTTACGCAATGACACTTTGGATAACTGCAAAATTGAGCAATGTCCTTTCTAGTAATATTACAATAAGATAATTCAAATGGAAAACTTCCAGTGTCTTCTAACTTTTAAGTTTGAATTATTTGTGTAAGATAACCTTGTATCATGCACCCTTCTGGGTCCACAACTGCATGTCTAAGCAAAAATATTATCCCTCATCTGCCTTCTGCAGGTCTATAACACCTTTTCCTTTAGCTTATGTTGTTAGGAGCAACCATAAGAGACAGGATATTGGGCCGATGGACAGGCTCTGTACAATATTGTAGTTTGTGTGTGGATGTGTATGTACATAAGTGATGATTTTTGGCATGGCAGGTATTCCTGCAAATATTCCTCAGTAGAGACTTTCTTAGCTGAAATGTAAGAACAGTGTTTTCTAATGATGCTAAATGCACACACATTTTCTTTTCCTCCTTTATCCTGGTGTCAGTTTTTACTTCCCAATCATTTAGCATGGAGAACACCTGGAATATTGATTCCATGGAATCTGTTCACGGTTAAAAACCAAAAACAACCAACCAACCAGCCAAGCAACCAACAGCAAAACAAAACAAAACAAACCTCTACTAATCTGCTTTCTCAAAAAATTGCAGAAAATGTGTATCCATCCATATAATTAGAGCTCACTGCAAAACAAACAACAAAAAAAATTCTTATGTCTAAAATTGGAGAAATACTTTGAAAGCCCACTATAATGTGTTGTTTTGTTTTGTTTACCAACAGATTAGATAGCACTAGTATTTACTGCCTGTCAAATATCACCTTTATTGGTCATCTACCTACTTTGGCAGACTTTCCATGGAAAACAAGACAAGAGTGGTGTGGAGCACCTATAAATTTAATTAACTGTATATTTTCTTGAATAATGTGTGGTATATACGTACATATATGCACAGATATGTATGTATTTCCTTTTTTTTTTTTTTTTTGCATACATTCATACAGATAGAAATACATGTGAAATCTTTGCATTTTTTCCTGTTATTAGCAGTTGTTGGTATCTTAAGGTGTGCTGATTTTCCAGGGAGATATTCAGAGCATTCGGTAGATTTTCAAGAGTTGATTTCATAGAATAAGTCAAATTAGACAAAAAATTAATGTATAAAGCTTGATTTTGGAAACAGATTCAGGAATGTTATACACACCAATTTGGCTTCAAGTTCTGTGTACAATATTTGCAAATTGTTATCTCATTTCTGTAGATAAAGCGCTTGTTTTACTTTTCTCCAGATTTTCTCACCTATCAGGTTCAGTTTTATGACTACCAGTTCAAAGCAGAATCTTCATTATTTTGCATCAGCCACCCAAAAAATAGCTACCTACAACAATTTCAGAGTGAAAAATAAATACAAGCATTAAGTACAGGATGTGCTTTGCTCAGTGTTGCTTATTTCTATATGTTACTATTAGGAATTCAGCTCAGGGTAGCGGGAATAGGTAGCTGTGCTGTAAACCTGGGTTTAGCATGCGAGATCCCCTTTGCACGATTCCACAGTTATCTTTTGCAGCCATGCTGATTCTCACTGTAGATACCTGCTCCTTTTTTAATAAGCTGTGTTACCATGCAAAAAGCTGTCGGTCAGCAGTGTGTATAGATCGGTGGCATCAAGGAAAAAGCATGCTTTCAAGTCTTCAGTATTTTGCTTCCTATTTAAAACTTCAAGCACAGTCAAACGTGTCAATAAAATCTGCTTGAAATACTGCAGATAGTTCTATATTTTTTCCCTGCAGCAGTCAAAACAGTGTCAATATTGAGGTGAGCTGACATAAAAATACATTTGAAAGCCTCATGAATAACAATCTTTTCAGACAGGAGGTCTCTTTAAAAAGCAGTTTCTATCAAAGATTCAATTTGAACTCTTCCTTTTGCTTTGAATTATACAGAAGACATCTTTGAAGAACATGACCCGCTTTACATCATTCAAACATCTAATACAATAAGAGATTTTTCTTTTCATCTGATCCTGTGGGAGATGTTGTACATCCCCAGTGCATATGGTCTGGTACTGATATGGCAGATGACACATAAATGGAGTGACATCATTCACAACTGATGACTAAATACTTCCTAGGGACGCACAAAATAGTTCTCCAGAAAATGAAAATGGAAACTATATAACTGGAATTTCTGGTCTCCCTCATTCTTTTGACTTTTTTTTTCCTAAACACATTGTTCTTGCCTCTTTTTTTTTTTCACAGTAGATTAAATATGAACTGTGTAGCTGATTAGTACTTTCTATAATTGAAATTATTGATTTATGCCTGAACAGACAAAATCGCATTATTTTTCAGAAGAGGATCTTGCTGTTTTAGGAACTTTTATTTCAAGGGCAATTTATAGTAATAGGTTCCATATACTAACCTAATATACTGTACTTTTGTGATCATCTTCCATACAGGTAAACTGGGAGCAGATGGGGACTAAAAGTCCCTGAGTTTAGGCAAAGACAGAAACAGGTTTGGGTATCAGAAGCTTTGTTTAGCCGTGGAAGCAGACTGCCCCTGTGGTTTTGTGAGAATAAATGCACTGTCACACCCACGACTCTCAATGGTACCGTGTGCAGAGCCCCTGTAATGTGGTAGCATGACTTCACAGAAAACCAAGAGGAGAACTAGCCTCTTTGCTGTGTTTAGTTGTAATGTGCATGTGCAGTAAGAAGGAAAGAAGCAGACAGTTCCTTTATAATTATTTAAAATGTCTATGTATTCATGGTTTTTTATTTGAGGTGTGATAGAGTGTTTTCCTGAACCTATGAGAAGAATTTTTCTACCTGAACTTCGGCATACAAAACTTGTGCTTCCAGCAGAAAGTGCAGTAAAAGCCAAGTCCTTTGGGTACTATCTGTTTACATCAATGTTTTCTATGCTGGACTTTTAGCCATAGATTTCCTGTCAGAAATTCTTTACACTTCTGGTATGTAATAGGTTGCGCTGGAAGTAGAATGCAATGCCTGCCTATCCGGAAGGCTGAATATTTTCAGACCACACATCCATGCAAAAAGTATGTTTTTTTTTTCCTCCAATTACAGTTCAATATTGATGCTTTGAAGAAACCGCTTACTGCCTTGCTTAGGGAGTTAGTCACAATAACATCCAGAGAAAAATGAACACCCATCAATATGGCTAGAGAAGAGGGTGATATGAGATTTATTGATCAGTTCACCATGAAGAAATACGGTAGCATAGAATTTTTCTTACTCAGCCTTGGTCTCAGATCTTCTTTTGGAGGTGAGACGAAACATGAAAACTTTGTGTTTCTGTGAATGGAGAATGGCAGAGTGGTTGTTTCCATGACCACTGGCCACCTCATTACAGCCGTTTTGCCAGAGTTCCTGTGTAAAAATAGGAAATTCCTCATGAGGTTTCACTGGGGAACCTTTTACAATGGAGAAATTGGGCCAGGAAAAATGCACAGCCTGTTGGAGTGACCTACATATGATTTATAGGCATGAAAATTCATGTAGAAATTTCTCATCATCTCAGGTGTTACTTGACTTAGAGTATATGCTGTCCATGCATTACAGTGAGCCAGATTTGAATCTATAAAGACTAGCGTGAACCTTTGTGTGAATAGCACAGTGATAGTTTTGGAAAAGAGCCTGAGATGCTTGCTTGCATTCTGCTGGCTGGAAGTCATCTCTGTAAAAATATTTCTTAATTAAAACTATTGCATCTCAGAAGCACGGAATGCCTTCAATTTTCTTTCTGGTGTCTGATACATGAAGTAGAACCATGATCTTACAGAAGCATGACTCCAGTCAACAACTTGTAGGGATGGAGATGAACAGCTGACGGTAAAAAGAGCTTTCAATAAGTAACCAAAACAGTTAATTTCCCATGCATAATAAAAACAAGTAAAGGAGAACCTAGAAGTGTTTTGAACTTCTGTAATGTTACTTACTCAAATCATAAATTACTATTTTTTAAAGGAGAATTTAATTGGTATGGATAGTATCAAAAGAAAACACAAAATGCCCAGTTTTGGTTAAAAATTGTTTTGAATTAGAGCACCTAACATCAGTGCTTGCACTCTGGTCCAGGCTAGGTTTCAGTTTCCCAATGCACTTAATCAGACATACAACATCAAGCATGTGATTGATGCCCTTGAACTCAATGGAGGTGTTCATAAGCTTTAAGTTATGTACGTACTTAAGTACTTTGTAGGTTCATCAAGTGTCGATGAGTGTCAGAATTCCTTCATTTTTTTCACATGAAGGAATTCAATTCCATACCTTTGCTCCATACTCATTTCCATGTCACGATTCTGTCAGACTGCCCCTCTGCTGCCATGTGTTACATGGCAACAAAATGTAATGGAATATTTGTGAGAAGGTTCATCCTCTACTGTCATACCGCCAGCATCCACCTCTGATATCAGGGGTCAATATCACAAAATAGGAGGCATTACTTTTGGAGCACACTCTTTAATTTGCTGATCTTAAAAAGAGGCGGCAATGGTAATAGAAGCACTTTAATATGCTGGAGAGGGGTTTTTATTTGGTTGGTTGGTTGGTTGTTTTTTTTTTTTTTTTGTACTTTGTAACCATTCACATTGCATGTGAGATATTTTGTTCTATTTGTCTTTCACAACTAAGCATAATGCAGATATAAAATCATGCAATATCTCCAGAAGCAAAATGTAACTGAAAAATGCCTAGATAGTGCTTCTGTAATGACAAATCACTTTATGAATTTAACACAGTCTTCACTTTTTCATTGTCCTGTTCCAAACCTTAAATGCTGTTTCACATTTATTTTCAGGTAGCGTTAAGAAGTCGTTCTTGAAAAAAAAATGAAAGTACAAGTTCAGTTATTGACTGCAAATTTATCAACAGTGAATATATGGAGATGATGCATGTGATTTAGAAACATGCAGCAGTAAGATTCATACTCAGCTTTGAAGTACAAGCATTTCCACATAGAACCAATTATTATGCATTAAAATACATATGGCATATACATTCAAATATTAACAGGAAGAAGGCTTTATACATTCTTTGTAAGATTCTTGAGAGTTACCCTTAGAGTGAATTTGGACCAAAATGTTTTGTCCAATGCACCGTGCATAATAATCTATCTTTCTTGGCAGACAGACTCCTCTTTCCATGCAAACAGCTTCTTCTAAATTTCTTTCCTTTGGGGAAATCGCAGGGGAGATGATTTATTTCCTAGCTAATGTCAGCATCCATGATAGGAAAAGTACTCAATTCACTATTCTTGTTTTGCATACTAATAACATTGCTCAAATTTTTTTACTTTACTTCAGCCAGACACTTTAACAACTCTGCATCCCCATTATCGACCATGAAACTTTTGAATGTGGCTGCCTAAAAGGGAGGAATTTTCCATAGAAAAGCCCTTGATTTACTTCTCTGATTACGAAATTTTAAATAGTTTGGGTGGCTCATTCAGCGTGCACCTTTTTTCTGAAGCAGATCTACACTCTTAAAAGAGCTATAGCAGACACAAAAAGTGCTTGTGTGAAGTCAAGGACTTCTCAGATTCTTGTACTGCTCTGTCATTGAGGAGCTTGGGTGCACAAGGAGCTGGGAGAGGACAGAACCAGGACAGCTGACCTAAACTGGCCAAAGGGGTGTCCCATACCATATGGGGGAGTTTGCCTAGGGAGCTCCTGATGCTCATGGACTGACTAATTGTGAGCAATTGCATTGCACTTATCTTGCTTGTTTATTCTTTTTACTGTTATTGTTGTTTTTTTTTTCCTTTTTTTTCCTATTTTTTCTTTCTTATCAAACCATCATTATCTCAACCTCCCCACAAGTCCTTGCACTTTTCAATTTTCATAGAATGATAGAACTGTTTGAGTTGAAAGGGACCCTTAATGGCCATCTAGTTCAACTCCCCTGCACTGAATGGGGACACCTACAGCTTTATCAGGGTTCTCAGAGCCCAGTACACCCTGACTTTGAGTGTCCCCAGGGACAGAGCATCCACCATTCCGCTGTGGTGAAATCGGTGAACAGCTGTATGGTGTTTGGCTATGGGTTGAACATCAGTAGTCAAGTCAAGTAAGTCATTTTTAGTCCACATCTTACATGATAACCAATACACTGATGGTTCACACTATTTTCCTTGGGACATTCTGAAGACTTAAATTGCACCGGTTAGCCTTTGAGTGAAAGGTAGTGAATGTAGATAGATCAAAGCTATCATCAACGATGACATTTCTTGTCTCCTGAATAGATAGAGAAATTGCTTTAAAAAATATGTGCCACAGTGTTCCTGCATTAAGAATGATAGCAAACTTGAACATTGGAAGCTATTTACAAAATGGCAGTATGAGATAAATAGGATAGTGATTCAACACGTAATCATTTAGTGCAATTTTGTCACTTACTTCAGTAAGTACTTTATTTGCTTTGTGCCAATTTACCTTTGCCAAAAGTTGATTTTGTTAATCTGTCTCTCATTAGTTTTAACTCACTATAAATTGTCTGTAAATTCTCCTTAGGCAGAGACAAATATATAATAAAGCATAAGCGTAGAATTGCTCTTTGTTTTCTAAGCTTACAAATTCAATGCAAACAAAACTAATATTAAACCTATCTCACTTATTTTTAAAATAGGTACTATATTGTCTGGGCTATGGCAAGGGAATGAACTTGTTTTTACAGTCAATTTAGCATTAATTTTTAGATATTACAGACATATAAATGTTGTTAATTATTGACAGAATGTGCTACTATCAGAAATTAAGAAAGAAAAATGTATTCTTGTGCTCATGGGCATTCTTGGTTTTTTTCAAATGTTTGCTTCTCTTAGAAAATAACTCTTGTGGTATGCACTAAAGCTAAAACATGTACCAGGGTGATTTGGCATCATAAAGGAGTTCAGAGATGTCACCAGCTTTAGCTTTGGAGAATATTTTTATGGGGTCATAAAATTATCTTCTGTAAGAGAACATAAGATAAGAAAAGAAATAATTTGATTTGTTTTTGAGGGCTTTGGCTTTATGGCTCTTGGAAATGATTAATAATAATTGAAAACCAGCTTGATATGCTAGCTCTATCTGGTTAGAAAAACTAGCACACTAGCATAGAACAGAATAGATGCTCAGAGTTGCATACTAAAGGCTTCTATAAAATCAATTTAGAAAGCTGGTTACCACTCCAAATTCTTCTCTTCTGGATTTCTTGTTTTATCATTGTCAACTAAGAAACTTCATAGAGAAGCATGTGGTACTCTCATCATTCCATCAAAAATGTTGATGTTAATAAATCTAAAAAGTCTTTTTTCCCCTCTTCAGATCAAAGTCTAAACAAAAGCTGAGATGAACCAATACTTTTCCAATATTTTTGAAAATATTTCCTTGATTGTCTTTTTTTAAGTTGTAGAAAATGAAATCTTTAATTCATATTTCCCTGAGAAACACTTGCTATAATGCAGTTAACAGTGATATACAGCCTTACTTATGCACTGGTAATTAACACTCAGAATAATAGCTTAGTTATTACCTTTTAATAAACTGTCTTCTCTGAACCAGTGATACAATGAATAAGACTTTCAGATGTCTCTTTAATTTAAAAACAGAATGAGTTTGTGTTCCACTGACGCACTTTTCAGTGGACTGTACCTTCTAAAATACCAGTTCTGTGTTAAGGGGAGAAGTTGCCCATAGAGAAACAATTGTTGATGGAAATTTTTTAAACATCTTTTTTTTTTTTTCTGTTTAAACTTTCATCTTTGGATTACATATTTTTATTCAGCATTTCCTTATTCTGAAAAATTTAGCCCATGAGGCAAGTGATATCAGCTGGACACATTTCATACAAAATCTCAGTGTGTTGTTCTGCTTTCCTGCTTTTCATTCCTTCCACAATGAAATAACACCTGAAATAAATGCCAGAGGTCTTGCATTCTGTTCATCCCCCTGCCACTGGTGAAGCTTTTTACTAATGTTCTTTATTTACTTCTGCCTTCTTCTATGTCATCATACTAACTACAAAGATAAGAAAAACAAGAATCTCAGGAATGACAAACCATAACAGTGTAACTGGTTTAAAATTTCGTCTGCTGAGCAGATGATTATCCATATCTAATTATCTAATTGTTCATAGGATCATAGAATCCTAAGTGTTAGAAGGGACCTTTTAAGGTCATAAATGGTCATGTAAGGAAAGTGATATATGAAATAAACAGAGGCCCTAGTAAGCATATGTGTAGCTGTTATTGCCAGTATATTCCACATCTCACGAAGTTCCAGTGCTCTTCACAAGTGGGCCAGTCATGTAGGAGAAGAATATCTCAACTTGGGAGACCACAGCTATACCTTAGTCTCCATGTGGTATATGCTTGTGATGAGATACCAAGTGGAGGACAGATCTTAAGGCAAGTGTTGTTAGGAAATTCTCTCTCCAGTGCTGTTAAAGAAGTACTCAGCATCCCTGTACATTAGGGTTTTTACAGAGAACTGAGAAGTCATCTCTGGACTAGATGATCCTTATATTGGACATGCATTTAAGTACCTGCACATGTACGTTCTTCCTTCCAGCTACAAAATTAGATTTCTCAATTATTGAATACAGGATAGAAATAGTGAGACTTAAAAGCTTCTCAATGTTGTCTATAATAGCTTTTCATTATGTAAAAAGGAGCAATTAGGAAGTCTATCAGAAAGTACTAGGGTTAAAAGCTACTGTGCTGTTGCTATTAAAAATCTGAAGATGTGCCTCTTTTCCAGTGAAAGAGCACTCATGTTTTTATCTCTGTAAATGGGATATGAGTAAAATAAGGACATTTTTGTCTAAGAAAATCTGGCATGCTATATATTAATGTCAGTAAGTCCTGGTTGAATTTTTTCTTCTTTTTTTTTTCTTTTTTTTTTAATTAGGATATAAGAAAGAAGAATATTTTATTTTATTTTATATTTACTGTCTAGCTTCTTTTAACTTAAGATGGCATATATCTGAATCTATTCAGAGCTTTGGATGGTAAAGAAGGCCCCACGATATACTCTACTGGGTAAAGTGCAGGTAAGGCAGTCAAAGGTACATCACAAATTAATTTATCAAATGTCTGTAATTTATCACCTGATTCTGCAATTTATCACACGAATCTCACTTCTGCAAGAGAGTTGTAAGTGTTCATATGTAAAGGCTGAGGGAATAGTCTCTTTGTGTACGGTGGAAATTCTTCATTGTGTATCTAGTCAGACTTTTTCTTCTATTTTTGGAAGATTTCAAAGTGGAGTTTTAATTGTATTGACTGTAAGTGAATGTAAACTAAGTTAGTATTGAACCAGCAGATGGAAAAATCCTTATTGCTGAACAATGAAACAAGTTCTTTTCTTTTCCCTTCCCTTGTGCCATCTGGTGTCTCTGCTCACATTTGAAAAATTAACCATTCATGACGTGGTTGTTTGACAGTTCCAACATTCAGCCTTTTTCTCTGAAGATCAGTGCTTAATCTTCTCAAAGATAAAGGCACAAAATACAAATGCAGAGATGAAACTAGAGCTCGCAGCTTCACAAATGCTGCAAAAAAGTAGAAACTGAAATGTTCTGCACAGAAAAGTATTTCACCACTTCTTATATAATCCAATCATGCAAAGGTTAATCTAAACTATGAGGCATAAAGCATGTTTCTTTTTAAACTAAATTTCCATTGTTTGTTTGATGGAAAGAGGAAAAACACACTTGTTACATAAAAATCAAACAAAGGAAGTGTTGAAAATGAGTCTACACATTAAGGTCTCATCAGCCTGTGATGAAGCAGTGTATGAAGTGGCAAATGAGGTTGATGGAGAAAAAATATATATTAATTTATACAGAAATGATTGGAAATCAAGAAAAAAATCATAAACTTTTGAAATGAGATAATAGTTTATGATCTCAAACAGACCGTGTGTTATAAAGAATTTCTAGCCTGAGATGGGCAGATAGATTAACCATTTTCATTTTGCATTTATGCTGTTTTTTTCTAGATAGATACAAAGATGATGAATATTTTCCAAATGCTTCTCACCAGTTATGCAATTGAAAATCCACATTACCAGGCCCTGAAATGTATGGTTTTGACTATTTTGATGGATCTTACTTCAGTAGTATCACTGCTAATACTAACCTTACTTATAAAAATATTTAATTGCAAGAATTTTAAAAGAGAATAGATCATTAATATCTGAAGATGCTATAATGTTGTAACTATCAAATCCATATAATGGCTACAGTAGTATGTTAATTTATTGTCATGTAAACTACTTCATAAATCGTCTCCAGAAATTTGTTTTTGAAATTTACTTCTTAATTTTAGTACCTAAAGACTCTCAAGAAATAATCATCCTGTATTTGCTGTGCATTTTGGTAGAAAATTGCCATAAAAACCATCTGAATTGACTAGAGTTGGTATGCGTGGATGAGTGCAGTACCACCAGCCAATGCTAGAGGTAACAGTGAAGAGAATTGTTACTCATTCTGAGCTGACTTAAGACTGTGCACAAAGTCCCAGTAAACGTACTTATGAAGTATAAGTGCTATTATTAACAAAAAAATTCTAAACAAAAAAGCTTGAAATACAAACATTTTGAAGTACAGTGCATTTACTGTATAAAAACAATAAGAAATAGTTATCATATGAATAAAGAAATGGTTTTATAAAGAAAATGCAAGAGACTAGTATAATTCAAAGTAAGTTTAATCAGTGGCTCGTGTAACTGAATATGCAGTTATGCAGTTAGTCTTTAAAAAAATCAGTAATTTTCCCTGCATAGAATCCCTAGAGCAATATCAAAACTTCCATTTAATCCTACAAGAGTTCCTTTTCCTATATGTGTTTCCCACATTTTTTTTTAAATCATGCCCATGTACAACCAAATGGCAGACAATTACGTTCTGGTCTTTGCTCCATATATGTAGGTGCAGTCAGTTCTTGTTTTATCTAGCCTGAATATCATGTTGCAATAGAGGAATTATCTAAAAATGAGAGCTTGTAAAAATATTTGATAACTAGATATAAAAAAATTGTTCAATATAACTTGCATATGTGCTGTGTGTATTGTTCTTTAATTAATATGAAATAAATACAGCAATTTAGATTCAAGTACACTAAAAATAGCCTCTAGATTAGGAAGAAGTTTATAGGTAGGTTGGACTGAATAAACTTTCACTAAGCAGCACCAAGAACTCAGAAAACTAATGGAAGAGATTAACCAGGTGGTTTGAAATTACTGAAGAAAATGAATGCCTCACTTGAATCTACAGTATTGTTGAAAGTACTATCTTTCTTAAATAAAAGCATTTTCGTCTTACTGGTTGCACATGGTTTAGAAAACATGTATATTGTTTATTACTCCTGAGGTCTTGCCAAGATTTTCCCCCTGTAGAACAGCATATAAGATGCCCCCGCACAACTTTCAGTCTCTGAGTTTAATCAGAAGTAGCATCTAGTGCTATTGACAGCCAAACAGCGAAGAAGTGCCAAGAACCTTGCAAATGCACCCGAGATCTTGACAAATATTGTCAGAATGGGAGCTCCGCATTGACCTTTGAATATAGAAGCTCAGCTGTGAAGGCAAAGAGCGTGCAACAGCTCATTAGCTACCGTAGACAGCTTTTTTTTCTCCTCAGACCTGGAAAAATCATAGAATTGTAGTATCATTAAGGATGGAAAAGTCCTCTAAAATTATCAAGTCCAAACATCGACCGATCCCCACTATCCACTAGCCATGTCCCTCAGTGCCACATCTACATGTCTCTCGAGGGTTGGTCACTCCACCACTTCTATGGGAAAATATACGGTAACGAATAAGAAAAAATATGTTACATTATCCTGTGCCATTACTGCAAACCAACAGAGCATTCTCCACACCTCTGCAGTTTCTGGCGTTTTTTAATTTTAAAACAGACACC
Organism: Numida meleagris; assembly: GCF_002078875.1. Lineage (NCBI taxonomy): Eukaryota > Metazoa > Chordata > Aves > Galliformes > Numididae > Numida > Numida meleagris. The sequence goes on from NC_034438.1 coordinate 67,077,683, forward strand.
ATTTTACACTTGGTTCCTCATTAAAAAAATGAGTAGATGCAAGGCTTCCACAACCTTCAGGTACAGACTTACAGGAACAAAATGTGTACAATTAAGATGCTAGTTACAGATTCCTTGTCCTTTTAAAATGATTTAAGCAGGTCATTTTCTGAGCCAGTGTTTCTTTGCAAACCTCACAAAAGCTGAGCATCTTGCTTTAAATTTAATGTGTCTAAGTAGAACCAGCAATAAGTAGCTACCCAATGTGCACCTGAGAACCACTCTGCATGCAAGGTCTTCTCCACTAAGTACACTAGATAGAGCATGTGTTAAAACTTCTGGCTTCATTAATTGGCTCTGTATGTGGTGATTTGCAGTTTATCTGGAGTTTATTTTTCCTCAGAAAATGCTGATTACATTGCAACTCATTAACAAGAATACCTTTGTTATCAAGTGTTTCTCTTAAGCATAGCTGAATCTCTCCCTGTGACCTAAATCTACTGCTTTCAGAGCTGTAAGATTTCTCATTCTTATTTCAGTACTTACCTTACATATGATCGGCTGCAGGATAAGATAGGTTCACAGTCTAATTTTAGATTGGAAGATGTAGGTTTTCTTCAGTGAGAAATAAATCCAAAAATAGCTTCCTATATCATAAGATGCTGGCAAGCTTATGGAAATGGTTCACATTTCAATTCTAACTGTTGAGAATTGGGAACAGCAATCCTGAACATTTATAACTCTATTTTGACTCTTTGTCTTCATCCAAAGACACATTTTCTCTTTCTATGGCCTTGCAAGAGTCCCTTCTCAGGAACTTTTCCATTGTTTGTATTGCCAAAAGCAGTATTTCTTTCTGGAACATCCTGTAGAATTGAAAGGGGATTAAAAAAAAATCAAACCAGAAAAACACAGTTTTAGTGACATTTGATGGGGTTTAAAAGCAGTAAAAAATCCTAAGTAATCCAGTGTGGAATTGGTTCTTTATTTTTTTTTTCCATTTTTCAAAATCCTACATTATTATTAATACAATTTTTTATTGAAACATTCCAAGGTTGTTGAAAAATTCTGAAGAACAGACAACAGTATGTACTCATTTCTATAGGCTTTTCTATATTTCTCTGATGGAGAAATGAACTTTGTGTAAGAGTTGTTGACATGCTCTTTTTAGAGATTCCTGAAGTATTGCATCACTGTGACTGGAATTTTGGGGATTTCTAGATGAACATTACTTTTTCCTGACATTAGCAGAAATGAATTATATTCTGAGATAATGAAATTGTAGTGATATATCTACAAACCTCAGATAATATAGTGATAGAATGAAAGATGTGTTTCAACTAGGAAACTAATATTTTTGACATCTTTATTTGGTCCTAGCTGAGTTATTTTACCTTCAGAAGTAGATGGCAATTTGTGCCTGATTATCTGTATATTTGCACCACAGCAGCTGGACTTACTTAGGCAAAAATTCAGGGGTATGTATTTAAAATAATTGTCGCACCTCAAGGCATATCATTATTTCATATTTGGGTTTCCAGGTTTGTGCATGTGAGCAACTTGCTGAATACTGAACGGATCAGTTGCACATGAATCCAGAGTTGTGCTTCAGTGCCTTGGAGAGAGAGGTTCATATGAATGCAGCCAAAATCCTTGAGAAATCATGTGCAATTAAATCAGGGTCTGTGCTGAATAACCTGAGTTCTGTGGGCTGGATGAAGTTTTGCTTGTGATCAAGGCTATAAATTCTCAAATGAATCTCCTTCTCAAGAGCTGTACGATCTTGCATTTGTGTAAGATTACTGTTTATGCTGTGTAATATCTTTTCTTTCATTGCTCTTGCTTCTATATAGACTGATTTCTCACACAGAAATGTGCAGATGGCACCCAGGGCACAGCGGAGGCCAAGGGCTGCCCCAGAGTGGCAGGGCAGGGCTTGGCAGCCCAGACTGTCCCACTGCCCCAGCAGGGAGCAGGGCAGACCCCGGCAGGGGTCACCTCCCTGAGGATGAGGAGACAGATGGGTCTGAGACTGTGGGCTAAACCAGGGCGTTTTACCTGTCAGGTACTTCAAGAGGTGAAAGTTTCTGCGAGTGTTAATTAACAGCTACTGTGAAATATCACTAGCTTGTACACTGGAGGTGTCAATGCTTATTTTTTTGTAAACTACATGTTTTTCTCAACAACTTCAGCAAGAAAATGGCTCTGCCCAGAGCTGTGGGAAAATGCTGTCTGCTTTATGATTCTCACAGAAAGTGCTGAAATTTACTATTTCAGCACTTTCTGTATATGTTTATGTATATATTTACCATATACAACTGGCTTTCATGGAACATTGTCATCATATACACTGAAGGATTTTTACTTGTCAAGGACTAATGTTTTCACAAACTGTGTTCTAAGAAAAATGAAAATTGTAAACATTATTTTAAATGTTTTATTATGAATCTAAGAGTAAAACATGCAATTTAAATAAAGAAATCTTCTGCTTACTAGATAACACTCCTAAATGACATATGAGCAGTCAACTCCCATCAAAGACAATGAATTATTCATGTGCTCAAAACCCAGCATCCGCAAGTGACTTACGGAACTGTTGTTCATAGAATCATAGAAAGATATGTAACTTTTGGCCATGTCAGAGATTCATAAAATAGATTTCTTTACTTATTTCCTTATTTTGTGGTAGCAAAGATGTCCTTAGGACTATATGGTAATTCTTTTGAAAGTTAGTAAGTAAAGCAAATGATTTGGTTATTGAGCAGATGCTAATCCTCACGAATTCAATCACGCCCCTTCAGTGGAAAAAAAGAAGTTTTATCCAAAGTTGCTGAAAATTTTCTAATGAGTATATACTTCATGAAAAATTGCTTTTTAAGTCTAAGTTAAAAATGCTTGCTTTTGCTAAGAAAACTTGATTTCTCAAATAAACTTTTCTGTACCTTAAATAATTGCATTGGAAACCTAAAAACAATTAACTCACTTATTTTCCTGTATTTTCTGCAGAGGAGTTGATTTATATGTATATTTGTTTCTTTGTTCCCCTCTGCAAGATGGATTTCACAGCTGTGCTATGTCTTCCAAACAACAGGATGGCTGGAAAGTATCTCAAGTTGCAATTCCCTTCTTTTACCTTAAGTGATAAAGGTGTTATGGGCAGTCACACAGATATTGGCAACTCCAGTTTTTAAAATGACCACAGGAGGGAATCGGGCTAACTACCATTCTCTTATGTCTCTAAATCTCATTACTGTTTCCACCAGCTTTCAATTTTTAACGGGAAGCACTTCCACAGAAACTTTACTCAAAAATGTCTTTTTAGAAGATTATTATAATTGAGTTGTCCACAGAGAATGTCTGCTTTCAGATGTTGATCTTTTCTCCTTATTTTTTGCTTATAACTTACCTGTGATTTGTAAGGCTCGTGAATCAGGAAACCCATTAAGGGAGCAATATAGACTTGGATAATTATGCCTAACATGGAGCCACAGTGATGGCAACGACAGCTGCCATATGTTCTGCTTATCTGGGCAACTTGAAAGCTAAAGGACGGTGCTGTAAGACAGAGAGGAAAGCATTACTGTTATGATTTCTGCTTGTAGGAGTGAGGAAGAAAAATTACTGTTCTTAACCAGTCATGCAGATATTCAAAATGCAACATTTCAGCAGTTAGTGTTCTTAGCTGCCCTTGTCTGACTGTTCTTTGACATATAATTGGACTCTCTGGATACAGTTCCTCCTCAAAGTAGGGAAGAAAGTGTTTAAACTTGCTTGTGGATTAAGGAAAATCTAAGTTTCAGAGGAGGTGACATTGTGTGATGAAATGAAAAGTTGTTGGAAGCAGAAAACTAAGTCTTGATTGTTTTAAGAGGTTAACACAAGAGCAAAGCATGTAGTGACCAACAATTTTTTGAGCCCAGCCCTTGTGTTCAATATAATCTCCCAGAAAGTATGTTGATCAGATTGGCCTTTCAGAAGTTTATATCCAATGCATATAATCCAGAAGATTATATCCAATGGAAAGAAATACCATCAGGTACAGGTAGTTGCATCCTTTTTGCCCAACCTGGTTAGTGAGCTGACACCCTGCTGAAGTGAATAGGGCAATGAAATCTGCCTCCTTTCTCGTAAAGCCTTCTGTTCTGTTCGAGGCACGTCCAATAATTTGGAGCTGTCTCTGCAGCTAAAAAGGGATTCAGTTCTGTGTAAACACAGTAATTCTGTGTATATAGGATTGTGTGTATTGGCTTAATAGGATTCAATCCATTTTTTTCTCTCACTGCCGCTTTCGAAGACAGATTAGCATTTGTAGCAAACTGCTGAGAACAGTCTGGTCTACAGTTGCTAACAGTGCCGAGAACACAGAAACAGAGCAGCGCATCTCCCCTAGAAAAGAAGGCAAAACATCACCCTCCCCAAATTATTTATTATTTCTTCAGTATTGTGAGCTGGAGAAAGGGGAATGAAAAAATAATCTTTTACAAAGAAATTCACAAAGGAAAGCTGAATTTGGAAAGTAAACATGGAAATCCTGTGACACTGGTTTTTGCAGTCACCGTGTGGGTGCGCACTGTGGCGTAACCCAGCCATTACAAGCTATGTTTAATTACTCTTTTTGGAAAGGATTTCCTCCTGGTATGTTAAATGACTATATTAAACAGTTCAAAAACATAATTGGCCTAACCACATTGGTATAAAAAAGGGTAAGAGTTGCACTGTCAGTCTTTTTCCTGTCTCTCCCATTTAACACAATGTTCATAGCAAAGTTGTCCAACACGATTATACATTGTGTTTATTCATATTCATGACTCTCTTTTTGTAGTTTGACTTAAAACATTTTAAGTGTTCAGATTTGTGCAAAAGCATGCTGAGGATTTTTTATATTTATTAAATTTGAAAGCAGTGCAAGTATGCAGGTTGTGTGTGCCATTTCTTATGGTTAGAGCATGTTGACATCAGCCCTAATATTGATGTTGTTATAACAGTAAAAATAAAAGGTATTTCATTAGGATATGTGTTGTGGTAGTTGAAATATGATATAGGCTATGTTGAGAGAAACAATTTTTACATCAGTTTATGGTGTTTTTTGTTTAATGTTTACCACTTGAACTGTGTCAGAGAAATGTGAATATAAAATTTACACTCTGAGATTTTGTCTAAACATTATTTGCTAAGAGAAGCAATGATCATCCATACTCATCCACATTTATTGTATGATATAACATTATCTCATTCTTAGCTTTCTGCAGAAGAAAAGGAGCTAACTAAAGACACTCTTATTAAGGGTGAAGTCCCTATTATGACTGCATGGTTTTCATCACAACAGCCTGTTTAGAATCTTCCTTATTGCTGAGATTTCAAGCAGCCAGGCATGGATAAACAAAACTGCTCATCCAAATTAGACAAATGAAATTTAGATTAATGAAAATGGGAGATAGAGTTTCCTTATGCTGATGACCTAATGCTTTTTGTGACTAGGTCTAGGACCAGTCTACACCTGCCCTGTTTTTTCTCTCTTTGTAGTGTAGGAGTCAACGTTTAGAAAAACAAGCAGGATGTAAAATTAACTCTTTTATGGAAAAGCTTTTGCTTACACTCCTAGGAACATAATAACTTCTTTTGAAAGTGGAAATCTCAAAACTTTAATGAAGAAAATATTATTCTCTATGCAACTCTATTTCCTTTATGAAGCCCAAATGGTGAATAAAATTATCTTGACACATTTTCCTTCAAAATCTGGAAAGTAATGTAGTGAAGGGGCTCACTTATGTCTTTGATCACACCACTGTGCTATAAACACACTGTTAAAATAATGAAATATTGTAAACATGGACTGACTTGACTTTAGAAAAGTGTACAGAGCAGAGCCACAAGACTTCTCACTATATAATTGGATGAAATTTCCCTTTCTTGAACATAACGTCATCACTCACAAGAATTTTTCTTCTTATTTATGTCTTGCTTTGAGTATATTTTCTATTGCATGTCTTGGAAAACTAGTATTTACTTTAGGATTTTTAATCTTAAATGTGTAAAAGTCAAATTTTCAAGTAAACAAAATTTTTGTAGTCCGAGGAGTTTCTATTTTTTGAGCCTCAATTAATTTCTTAATTTATAGTAAATATTAAATTAGAGAAGATCAGTGTGAATTCAGCTTTTGTAATTCAGTGCCACTAGAGGTAACATTTATTCTTTTAATGAAAATAATAAAAAAAACCACAACCCACAAAAAAACACAACTGTTTAACAGCAAGCTATTTTGTTTGATTTTCTTTTGTTGCTCATCTGCAGAGTGAAGGAAGTGATTCTCCCCCTCTGCTCTGCCCACATGAAGCCCCACATTCAGTACTGCATCCAGGTCAGGGGCCCCCAGCACAAGAACGATGCAGAGCTTTGGGAACAAGTCCAGAGGAGGCTATGAGGATGATCAGAGGGCTAGAGCACCTCTCCTATGAAGACAGACTGAGGCAGATGGGCTTGTTCAGCCTGGAGAAGAGAAAGCTGTGGGGAGACCTCATTGCAGCCTTCCAGTGCTTAAAGGGAGCTTTCAAGCAAAAGGGGTCCAACTTTTGACACAAACTGATAGTGACAAGATAAAGAGGAATGTTTTTTTGTTTTTTTTTTTAACTGAAAGAGGAGAGATTTAGATTAGGTGTTAGGAGAAAATTCTTCACTTGTGATGAGGTCCTGGCACAGGCTGCCCAGAGAAGCTCTGTGTGTCCCATCCCTGGAAGCAGTCAAGGCCACACTGGATGGGGCCCTGTTCCAACCTGATCTGGTGGGTGTTAACCAATCCATGATGGGGAGTTGGAGCTGGATTAACTTTAAGGTCCCTTCCAATCAAAGCCATTCTGTGATTCTGTAAGATGAAAAAAAACATGGATCAAAGAGATGAACTAGAATAGTCTAGAGATCTTTCAAATATTAACAGTTTTAAAAAGCGCCCAATAGTGATTCCAAAACCAGAAAAATTACATGGGTATGATATGATGAAGCTTATGTTGGTGAAAACAATTTTGTTGATGTTGATAATGTACTGTTACAATACTCTTAAAATTCTTTGAGGCTCAACCTGGAGGTAGGGTGGATGTTAGCAAAAGAAATGATTTATTCATAATAAATGAAGTATCTTACAGGAAACACTTGGTTCCACTTTAGCTAAACTGCACTGGAATGGGATGGTGTCTGTAATTAGTCATTGTATTTCTTCTTGGAAGAAACAGTATGTTGCTTGTCTTAAGTCTAAGGGAAAACTTGAGTCACAGAATGGACTCACAGAATCATAGAACGTTTTAGGCTGGAGGGGGCCTTAAAGATCATCTGGTTCCAAACCACTGCCATGGGCAGGGACACCACCCACCAGATCAGGCTGCCCAGAGCCACAGCAGCCTAGCCTTGAGCACCTTCAGCAGTGATTGACAAAATAGTGTCTTTTTTATGGTACCATACTGCAAACAGTCCAGCCCCTGATGTAGCTAGTAATGGAGTGGATGGATTAACTGAGAGAAGGAGAATAGGCCCTGTTAAGCTATTAATCCAAATATCATTCTTAAAATGATTAAATGCAGGGCCAAATCAAGCATTTCTGTTAGACAGTCTTTAGAGAACCAGAGCACTTTACTAAGGCTTTTTTTCAAACTTTGGTTGACGAATGACGCTCTTCAGGAGAGTAATACAAAGTGGCATTTAAGGCCATAGGGAAACAAATAGCAGCTTAAGGGCAAGAGAGGAAGATGAAATTTTTGGTATATGGTAAATGAGTAATTACTGTTAGGGCTTTTTTTGCAAATGAATTTGCCAATTGAACACATTTACCATGTTTGTTCATAAAAATTGAGAAGAATGAAGAAATTTTCAGCAAATCTGCAAGTGAGCATTAGACAGGCAGTGTCATCTTTGTCCTGTGTGAACAAAGGACTGTTTTTCACTTATTTATTTATTTATTTATTTATTTATTTTAAAGAGCATTTTATTGCTTTCTTTTTAGCTCTGGGAAAATGGAAAATGTCAAATCTAATCGCCACTTATTCAGTTAGAAGATCACTTGGCATTCTCTGGGATGTCTAATGGAAAGACTGGGGAAACATCTGCAAATATCTCTGCATTTTTAGTCTTTATGAAACATTACATTTCAAGACAGCAAAAATCTTCACCTTTGAGTTAAATCTTGCACTTTTTGAGAAAACTGTCATTGAAACACTGTCTGCATTTCCTAACATGATCTCTTCCAGTCTTCCTTAGAAATTACTACATTTTCCTCTATTAAACTTCCAAAACGTCCCAGACCACCCTTTCTGGCAAAAACAGTCCTATTTCATGATAGTTCTCAAGTTACAGAGACAAGTGAGATGATATTCAACTCACTTTGAGTGCTGCTTCCACTTAGGAAAGTGACGATGTATAACAGGCCAAATCCCAGTGAGGACACTTTGTAGTGAAACTGCACCTGTAGGGCTGCCAAAGCAGCATCTCAGATCTGTGCTTCCATGAATAGTTCCCGTGTCCTTGTGGTCTTCCGTCAGCAGTCACCGCAGTCCTCCCATCCAGAGCTTTGCTCTCACTGCCTCACACACAAACATACAGCCAGTCAGTTGGCAGCGCTCTTCTGCACTCTCTCTGGTAACCTTACTGAGAGCCACAGTAACTGCAGGAAAACAGTGTAGAAACTGAATATTCTTATTTCTCACTCAGCTACTTTCTAATGGTTGTGTTTATATGGCATTGCACAAAGTTCTGCGCTAAGACAAAAAAATTTAATCTCTTTCCAACATCAGAATGGAAGAATACTACTAACTACTGTTTCAGATCATTTCTAAACTGTCAGGTCTAAATGGGACTCCAGAGAGTTCTCTGAAACAGGAAATATTTGAAGTGAAAACCATCCCCCTTCAGCTATTTGCAGAGATGCGGTCTCTGAAATTCTATACCCAATATCTCTGTAATTTCTTTTACTCAATTTTAAAACGTCCTGTCTGCCTGCTGAAGGCCATTTGACAAGGGAAGTAGAGAAGTGGCACTTGTAATATCTGCTTAATGTATCCAAAGGAGAATCTGTTGATTTACAACATGCATTATGAATCTCAGAAAGAGAATGTGAAGCCAAACTGCAGATTAAGCAGGCAAATAATGTAACTAATCAAACTGTGATTCTTGTGATGTTTACTTTGGCATCATGTTCAAACCAGAAACCCCAGTGCAATCAATAAATACCACAAAATGGAAAGGATCCTTCTGCAGCCTTGTAATTAGGTTAAATTATAGGGCAACAGTCTGGTTATAAGGTTGTTGAGAGACCCTATTAACTGTTCAGATTTGAATTGCAGCACACTGAAGTTTACGGTGTTAAATGTGACCTCTCAAACACCTGTGATTTTCTTTCATGATACAAATGTTTTGTTCCATTATGCTTGTTGCTTGTCCTTTATTCCGGAGTTTTTACTGCTTTAAGTTTCCTTACTATGGGTATCAAATTAGTGTGATGGACATCACTTATTCAAGTGCATGGCAACTCTCTTCACCTGAGCTTAGTGCAACTCATGTCCTGCTGTTACTTACTGGTAAGCAGCTGAATGGTTGTGAGCACTATTGTCACTGACAAGTTAAATGCTGAAAAAAAATATCAGGGTAATTTTAACATGTTGAAAATGAGGCTATTTTATAATGCTTTGTTTACCTCTTAGTTTAGTGCTGTGACAATATACCATGCCTTAATCGTGAGTTTCAGCTTCCAAGCGCCTCTGTGTAAGCTGGACCAGATGAAAACTGACCAAGGACCTCTAGATTTGCCTGGGCTACAATTGTTAACAACACTAAATGAAAGTGTGCCCTGTCCTGGTTTGGACACAGATGCCATGGACAGTGTGCCCTGCCACTTGTGTAGTGGGTTGGTGCAAGTAGTCTCTGTTGCATTTGGTAAGATGGAAGCTGGAAAAATGTTCATGTCAGTACAAGTGACTGTACTCTGCCAGAAAAAGAGAGGATTGGTCTCCTTCCTCTTGAAAGCTAGCTGGGCATGGCAGTTAAGCATCCCAGGGCAGAAGAAAAATGAGGGGAGAAGAAAGCTCTGTTTGAGTTTGAGGCGAAGAAAAGTCATGATGCAGCATGGTCAAGGACACTTCAGTCAATGTCTTTGCATAGAACCATTTTTCCTTACATAATGTCCATTGTGAGCTGGGCACTTGCATGATCTGTCAGTCTTGTTGGCAGCCACAGTACAAAGACAACGATAATCTTTGTCAGGAAATACTCATTTAACACGGATTTCTGCCAACAGCAATCAACTTAAGCTACTTGGTAAGCAACACCTTTATGTAACCTTTTGTGACTTAATGATACATTTACACTCAACAGCTGACTTAATTAGTTTTACCGGACTTTTCAGGCACAGCAGAGGTGATGTTTACTTATTTTTCATGATGGAAAGACATCTCGGTCTAATGAAGTTGAGTACAGCAACTTTTTGATTTGCTCCTTTGAGCATTTTAGTGGTAAAAAATGTACATTAGACTTCTACTCAGGCAGTATGTATGTATAAGCATCTACTTCTCCCAAAATGATGAGGAAAATTACATTAGGCTGTGCATTCACTCTATAGAGGCTGGATTATTTCAACCTCACTGCACAACAGTTACACAGCTCTGCACTGATTTTGACTCCTTCAGATCTCTGCCTCAGGGGTACACACTCATGTATGAAAATGCTTAGCTCATTCCTCCCCTGCTGAGATCACAGTTCTTGTTTCTTCTATGCAGCTAAACTGATTTGAACATTGCACTACTTATGTACCAGAAGCTTGCAGAGCTGGCATTTGTGCAGCACTGAAAGCTATTATCTCCTCACATTTATCATCCTGCTCAATAGCTAGCTTTGAGAAGCTGCGGATAACTTTCCAGATACTGCAAAGCCTGCTGTATGGATTTAGATGTCTTTCTGTATGGGTGTGGTTTGTTTTACATCGATCAGTGAAGCTGGAAACTGCTGAAGACTATAACGGAAACTTCTTCATTTCAGAACTATGTGGATGGGTTTGCATGCTTTAGGGGAGGGTTCAGGAAAAAGCAGTGGATGTTATATATATATTATATATATTATATAATTATAATAATAATATAATGTATGTTATATATATTAGATATATAATATATTATAATATAATATATATTTTATATATAAGGATATATAATATAATATATCATATATATACTATGACATCATAATATATATCATATATATATACATAACTCAAGTATATATATAATATAATATATAATAATAATATAATATATATATGTGTATATATATGTGTATATATGTATGTAATATATATGTATGTATTTATATTATATATATATATATATGTAATACATATGTATATATATAACACACATATATACACATGTATATATATATAAATATATATAATATATATAATATATATAAACAATATGATATATTATAATATTATAATTAATATAATATAATATATATTTATAATTTAAACATAAATAAAATAAATAATATATATAATATATAATATATATGAAATATAATATAAATAATTTAAATATAAATTAAATTATAATTGGCAGGCACAATTTGAATGTAATGAATAATGATTTAGTATACTGAATATCCATTCAGTCACTGTAAATCCTTAGTTCATGAAAGCAAGACTGCCTTTTACTTCTCTTGGTGGTAAATAGGGGGTAGGGGTAGCAAATACAGCTGTGCTGTCCCCAGCAGTGTTTAAAAGTGGCGGCAGTCATACCATGCCATCATGTTACTCTTTTTGTTACAACTGAAAAATCTCTAGACTGATGTGACAATATAGTATGTCTAGCATGCAGATGATACACAATTCAAGGTGGTATGATTTTACCTACAATGTAGGTAAAATCTTTATACTGTGAGTTGGGCTAGAACAAGATACTCTTTTGGTAATCATTGAATGACTGAATGATATAGAAACATAGAATGAGTTAGAAGAGACACACATAGATCATAGATCGTAGAGTCCAATTGTGGGCCTCAGACAGGACCATCCTGCCCTGGTTTCAGCTCTTACAGAGTTGATGATTTTTTTTCTTTCATAGCATCTAGTGTGATGCTATCTTTTGGCTTTGAGGGAAAATCAATGTTGAGAACACACTGATACTTTAGCAGTTCCTGAGCAGTGGCTGTACAGAACCAAGGACATTTCAACTTCTTGTACTCTCCTGACAGAAATGGAAGCCAAGAGGGCACAAGTTTTCCTCCTATCACCAAAGATTTCAAACTTGATTGCCTCATGGTCACTGTGGCCAAGACAGTCTTCAGTTGTGACTTCCCCCACGAAGCCATCACCCTGACTGAGTGGCCTATAGTAGACTCCCACAATGACAACTAATTAATTTGCTTGTCCCTAAATCCTTACCTAGAGGCTCTCAACCATGTCTATTGCCATCTATGAGCTCTGTTCAGATCAATCTTCTCATGCACAGTGCCACTCACCCCTATCTCCTACAGTGCCTGTCCCTGATGAAGGGCCTAGAACTATCTGCCATGACACACCAGTCACAGGACTTTTCCCACCAGGTTTTGCTTATGCCAATGGTGTCTTAGCTCTAGAACTGAGCCAAGGTTTCTAGCTTTTCTTGCTTGTTCCTCTGCAGTATACACTGGTGTAGAAACACCTCAGATATGCTTCACTGTGCCCAACACATCATGGAGCTAACTGCAGGTCTCACTATTATGCAGACCCTCAAATTTTAGCACAGCTTATCACTGGTGGGTGAGACTGGTTTTATCTACTTTCACCTTCAAATCTTGTGTAAATCTCTACTGAACAAAACCATCAATATCTAATGAAAGAGAGTTTACCTGCTCTCTGCACACCACAGTTGTGTGAGAATCAAGGTGCTCAAAGACTCAAAGATTCGCCCTGTCTGAAATTTACGAGTGGTTTTAGGCCATCACTTGTATTTACATTGCTGAATTACTGTAGCAGAAATGTCAGTCGTTTGGTTATCTGTGCTTCAGTAAGATATGACCTTTTCTTCCCCAAAATTGAATTACCCTAATGTGCTCTATTTCAGCCTGTGCCTAGAGCTCATTCAAAAGAAGCTGGTCCTTTATGAAAAAGAACAACAGAAATTGTTCTGAATACTGCTGTTTATGTTAACTACCACAAAAAAAAAAAAAAGAAATGCATGTCTACAACTAACATTATTTTATAGGAATCTTTTACATAAGATGAAGTCCGTCTATCATCCAGAGTGTGACCATTAATATAGTCAAAAATTATATTAATAATTCAATAATATTTTTGGGGAAAAAAGTCAAAACACTTGAAGCATGTAAAAAGGATTTATATAATAGCACTTTTATATTTATAAATACTGTGATACATGCAGAAAAAAATTAAAATTCAAATTCTGAAATAAAATCATAGAAGACATTATTTTATTACCAAAAAATGGATCTGACAGTACATTGGACTGGTAAAAATTGTATAAAATGCAATTTTGTAATCAGTGAGCACTTATGCCTCCTATTAAATCAACTTGAAACTGTGCAAATTTAAGAAAAATAAAAGACCACTGTCTTTACAGACTATTGCAAACTTATATACAGGAAACATGCAAAGAAAGATCTAAAAATCTTGGTAAATGAGATAGAAATAAAACCAACAGTTTTAAATTGCTCATTTCTATGTTGTATCTGTGAATTATCTAAACTTTATGTCATGTTTTGGTGCCTCTAATGAAACAAATCAACCCTCTGATCCAGATTCTAATTCCTAGTGAAAGTCAGGCCACTAATCTATCCCTGTTCCTTCCTACTCTTTTGTCTCTCTTCTTGCTCTCATAATAAAGCTGGGTGATGAAAAAAAAACCAAAAAAACAGAAAGATAGTATCTTACATATTTATTTAAAGGGGAGGCAGGCAGCATATTCATCATTATGGACAGCTAATCTTCCCCTTACGTCTAGTTTATGCTTTGGTTTATTGATTAAGCATAGTTATGGAAATATTTATTCTTTGTAGTCTCTGAGTCACCAAAGATATTCTCACTGAACTACTGTAACAGCTTTTCCTGTATTTCTTGTATGACATTTCATAAAGTGCATAGTTTACTTGTTCATTTAGTTAGATGGAAAATGTTGTGTTTCTCCCTAAATGTTTTATGCTTTCATAGTTAAACCTTGCCATATTTCTCAAGAACCTGGGTTCTGTGACAAAGTGAAGCTAAACTCCTGTGTTCATTTATTAATCTGCATTTGAGATGGCTGAGAAGGGCATCAGTTCCAGTTAAACACTGTGTGTGGGAAGGGTAAGACCAGTGTTGTCCATGCATGAAATTATCTTTCGTAATTGCTTTCAGCATTAGTGAGGTACAAAACCACAGTACCATTGCTAAATGTGGGGCTCCAAAGAGCAGTGTGTGCAGTAATTAGCCAGAAATGTGGACACCTCTGACATGACTTAGCATTTATTACTGTTCTGACCTAACGGGATGACCTTTAATCTGAAATACATTTTGTTTTCAGAAAGGAAAAAGATCTTCTTAAAACAAGGATGAGCCACAAGTGGATGGGAGAGTCCCTGCATTGCTTTCTCTCCGATGAGTGCTTGTTGCACCCAGCTGAGCTTTGATGTGGCCAGGACCTGGCAATGCCTCACCCCTGTGAACCTGGCCCATTGGTGCGGCAATGCCATCAGACAGCTGGAAACCAGGAAGCTGCTCAGTCCTGTAAATCACCCAGGAGACAGTGGTGCATCTAGGACTTGGTTTTCTTCAGAACAAGAAGGCTACTCAATGATTGAGAAATTGAAATAAGTGTATGCATCTCTTCTATGTATGTTGCAGCAGCTTTGACAAAATGGCAGTATTTGGGCACAGCTTTTTCAAATTCATATTAAATAAAGAAAACTGCTCTGCAGATTGACTCTATATACAAAATCTTTACTAACTCCTTTCATATAGTAATTTCTTTTAGAATAGTTGTATACTATCAAAACATAAATATTATTTGAATATATATTGTAAGCACAAGTGTACATAGATACTTGAACATGCTGGAAAAAAAAACAGTTCTACATCTCAGCAGTTTTACAGGTTTACTCTCTCTTCTTTTCTTCATGTTTTCCTGTATATCGTTTAAATTACATTACAGTCTTTCGAATCTAGACCTGTATCTATTCTTTTGTTACTCCTGGCTCATCATTACTGCAGAATCATAGCCATATGTTAAGTAATATCCTGGTTTTTTTTTCTTTTTTACAATCTTTGCAACATAGCATCTTTAGTTCAGTATTATCCACTTGCAGAGATTCACCTCTTATATATAAATAAATTTATAGTGTGGGTTCTAGTATATTAGACTTTTTGGATGTGAAGGACTAGTCACTAGATGTGGTCAGTTTTAGAAGCAAAATTACATTTGCTCTCCAAGCTATTTATGCTATTCTATCTCTATTTCTTCCAAGTCCCTGACATTTTTATATCTGATTGTTTCTCTTAAGAGTTCTTAAATAGGTAATTTGGTTTTTATCCTTTCCCCTATCATATGTTTAAGAGGAAAGTAAAAAAAACCAGCACCAACTACTCACACAAAATCCATGTTGCTATCTTTTCTCCTTCCTCTATTTAAATGGGAAATACCATTTTTTCTTCCAATGCTTTTTGTCTCTCTGCACTTTACTAATTTATTTTTAAAGTCCAGAAGGGAAAAGCAACTATAAGGCATTCTTAAAGAGAAAGTGATTTGGATGATAGCACTGATTGTGATTATTTTCGTCCTATCTAATTTTATCTCAGAACAGAAGTATACCTTTCCTGGATCCCTTCAGACACTGTATTTCTGTTTCCTGTAAAAATCTGGACTAACTCAAATTGGCATATATCTGGATATACAATGCTATCTAAAATAAGAAGAGAACAATGTTAAAAAATTCTGTTATGAGTTCTAAAACTGAACATTTTGTTTTGTTGTAGAAACATTCCCCCCACACCCTTCCTTTGCATTGTGCTTTAATTTTAATTAAATTTAATTCTTTTTTTTTTGCATTAGAAACTCCAGAATCCTTTAGCAACAAAGTAGACATAGCAGAATATCCATGACTTGGTAAAAAGTGACAGAAGTTGGATAATTTTATTATGTTCAATCGATACTTTCAAGCTATAGAAAAGGTGAGATACAGAAATCATGGCATGGGTTGTAGGTACACACCTGTCCTTGGCCTGGACAAAAGAAGTTGCAGGGGGAGCAGAGGTGGGCAACAACTGGAAGGAGTCAAAGTAGACAGTGAGAAGAGGTCTTGTGTTCCTAGCACCTTGAATTACATCTGAATTTTGGCATCTACTTCCACAAAAATTGAAAAGTAAATGTGAAAGTGTATACCATTACACCAAATTCAGAATAACTTAAAACCTAGCACTGATATTTGCCAGAGCACCCTATGATTCTGTCTCTATTAAAATTGTATTTAGGAACATTCTGAGGGAACTACAGGCTAATCACTAAACATTTCTAAATGTTCATACTTCACCATCCACATAATCGGTTCCACCAATCTATAACTCTCAGATATAGCTACCATTTTCTCATTTAACTCAAGGATTAAAGCCTCTTATTATTCCAACCTGATTCTTTGCATTATTCCACCCATGTATGTGGCAAGAAATATTTTGTGACAGCACCAAAGTTAAGATCATGGCCAGCTTCCTAGCACTTGGTTTCTTACATACACCAAGTGCTTGCTTAAATAATACGCCAACATGAGGAATAGAGAACTACCTAACTCTCAGAAAAAAAGCATTAAAGGAAAGAAAAAGGTATTTTCATACAAAACACAGAAGCAAAAAATTGTGGTGAAAGCCAGCATTTAGGGAGGAGGTGAAATTAACCCCAAAGTAAAAAAAAAAATTACTGTGTTTTTGTAAAGTGACAAACAAAGTTCTTTGATCTCTTTAGTCTCTCATTTCTGAAGAAGCCTGGGAGTAGAAGTACAGACAGTCTTTAGTGTGTGAGCCTTGGAGCTGTGTTACAGTGCTGAATCTTCGCTGCAATGAAAATGTTCTCTGTCATTTTTCTCTCCTCAAACTCTTGAATTTTGAACTCCTCACCACAAAGGAAAGTGTATGTGCATATGTGAAAATATATATGGTCCATTCAATGATAGAAATTCATAAGCACTGGGCTTTCCAGACCACAAGGCATTAAAAAAAATATAAATAAAAAGGCTTCCTTTCAAAATGTAGAGAATTGAACACACCTTATACACAGCAGCACTAGTGGGAGCTATAACATTTCTTTGCCACTGCAAACAAGCATTAAGAATTGAATCAATATGAGTCCTTTGAAATCCTGGGCTCATTTAGTTTAAAAGTCAGTTGAAATTATGAATCAATGATGTGATACAAAAGTCTAAATTTAATTATAAGTTCTCCTGATAAAGAATGGATTTAAGAGAACAAATATCTTAAATTCTAATTTTAGGTACACTTAATACAGTATAATCTTATGCAAAAAAAAAAGTCTATCCTGTTGCAACACATTTCTTCTACACTGAGATCATTTGTTAAAATGCGTTTCTCCCACAATGACAGCATTTATTTCAGTCACCCCCTCTAGGAGCCCCACATTTTGAAATATTATTTTATGCTGATATTGCAAAAGGTTTTTCCAGCTCCTACAATTTACCCCCAAACACAATGAATAACTAATACAACTTAGTTAATAAATAAATAAATGCAGGAGTACTGTGTAACCATTTACATCTTTTCAGAGATCACATTTGCTCATAGCAGAAGTCAGCTGTTAAGTGCTCTCTGATAGAAAAAATCTAGCACTTCGTACTGTTGGGGATGTAAGTACCTACATACTGTCCATGTAGTATTTTTCTGGCTTCTAAAATGAAGCTCCCTAAGGTAATGTTTATATGTGGAGGTCTATTGCTCTTCCTAATCAAATTCTTTGAAACTGAGCCCATGTGAGACTTCAGTACTGAAGATATATTTACCCTCCTTTTTGTTTCAATGTTTCCGCTATTCTTGTGATCTTGAAAGCTGGGTAGAATTTATAAACCAAGAAGAATATACTGGAAATAAAATATTTAACCAAATGTACAAATAAAGAGAAAAATATTCAGAATTTGCTTTGAACTTTCTGAAAACACCAATATTCTCACTTTTAAAAAGGTAAAGTCATTTAGCTCAAGCTTGATCATTTCAAGATTGATTGTTTTCTCACCAATAGAGTTAATAGAGAAGAACCCTAACCTACTCAAAGTTGTCCAGATGAAAGGCCTTTCCAGAGTCTGACAAGGACGTGAAACCTGTCTGCATGCTCTTGGCTTTCAATGAAATGAGCAGTAATGTATTTTTTAACTTCTAGATTCAATTATCTTCAAAATTCTAATTATCTGCACATAGTTTAGATGGGTCTATGACCAGTGACAGTCATTGTTAGGAAAGTAGACTATGTATCTGTGGAATTTTCTTGGTATGAGTGTCTTTGAACTGAAAATATAAAAGACGTACTATTGTAACCCCTGTATCTCTTTAAAATCTTCATTCTAAAAGAAGAACATCTCCTATGAATTCCTTTCATATCTTGTCAATAGAGCTTTTTGAGAAAACTCAATGTATTCCTGCAGAAGTTGCAGAATCAGTGACTCTTTCATCGTAAGTGATACTGAAAATAGTGTTAAAGAATTCCTTCTAGATACCACTTTATTACCTACAAGAATATATTGACTAACAACTAGTTAAGTCATATGGCTTCAGAAGGCTTGTTCAACTTTTCTGCCAAAATGTTGACTAGTCCTTCATATAGTAGTTTGCAGTGACAAAGTAGAATAATTCTGGGTGTACCTGAAAGTAAATTCAGATCTCCATTGACTTTGAGAGGACTTCATACTCTCCTTTCCAAGTAAGAGGTAGTTCTGATTCATGCTAAAAACAATGGCAGATACAGAGGGGTATATTAATTCTGAAGTCTCAAGTCGTGGTTTGAACTATATTCCCGAAAAGACTTTTCACTAAGTGTTTTGAAGAAAAATAGGTGGTAACTCAAAAAAAGGAAGTATCTCAGTATTTTTTTTAACAAAATAGGTTTTTATCAGATCATTCTATCAACTGAAGGGAGACAGTACGTAATATTTTGTACACTGAACTAAATTGCCAATTCATTTTGTGTATGTGGAACTCTTAATATACTATGGTTAAATAATGAGAATTGTAAAGGTGTATTAGGTTCCATATATGTAGGTTACTCCAAAAATAATGCCTCCTATTTATTTCCAAGGAAATGACATCAAATACAAAGAACACAATAATGCTATTCGACAGAGCAAATTCTCAGCTGCAAAACACTATTTTTCAACAAAGTCACTACTGGTAGCTATGCATTTTCATGAGCAATTAACAAGAGCTCTTCATTTCACGATGTGACAGCTGTGCATATCTGTCCAAAACGTGGCTTGTCTTTCAAAAGACACAGTCACCATTGCCTCTTCTGAAGCGCACCACCCACCACCTCACTGTGCTCACATCCACTGGTTGGTCTCCATATGTTCAGCAAATATCAGTGAATGTCAGTCATTTTTTCCACGTGGAGGCATTCAGTGACACACCTTTTCTTCAGACACACTTCCACGTCAGAAGCCATTCTGTCAGACTGCTCCTCTGCTGCCATCTGTCACACAGTAACAACGTGCAATGGGATATTGACAAGAAGGCTCAACCTCTACTGCCTTACAACCAACATCATAAAATAGAAGGCATAACTTTTGGAGCAGCTCAGGTGGCATCTTTCACTTACCACTGTTTCCTAAATGGGATCATTGAGGAGACTTCCCTAATATTGGATTTCTGTAAGTGGCAGTGAGTTTTGTGAGGCTTCTTCAAGGCAGTAAATTTGTGCCTGAATTTTCTACTGAAAATCACTATGATTTTTCATGCAGACATTTTCTGTTAACATGATGCTGGAGGGGCAGATTATCTTTTTGACGCATAATTTCATCTCAGTAAAAATTGCCTAGTGAAAGAAGTATCTATTTGTGATCATGACCATATTTTAGATCTTGTTTTACTGCTGATCATAGTTTTAGAGTCTCTGCAATTGTCAGGATTACAATCAGAGTACCATAGAATCCTAAAAATTGAAGAAGTCTTGCAAGTTCATCAAGTTCTACCATATCTGCCGAATCACACCATTAAATGATGCCCCTAAGTGCCACATCCATATGTCTCTTAAACACCTCCAAGGATTGCGACTCTACCATTTTCCTGGGGAAGCCTTTCCAGTGCTTTCTTTGAAGAAATTCTTCCTAATGTCGAACCCAAACCTCCCTTGGTGCAACTTACAACCATTTTAATGCTGTTTTGTTGAATAGAAGGCCATGCTTGGTTATGCAGGATGCTGTTTTAACCTCTCACACTGTGATTAATTGATGGAAGAGAAAAAAATTCACAACTGTTTGTGATGGGGACTGAAAATGAGGAAGCAGTGTGACATTGTACTTAGAGCGTTTTACTGGAGTTCAGAGAGCCATGTTTACATTCTGAATTTTTCAATAGCAAGCCTCACGACCCTAAGTGTCTCTTAAATGTGTCTCTAGTTCGTAATGTTCTGTGAAGTACCTGGAGATCTGATGAGTGGCACTACACAAAAGCCAAGAGCTATTCTTCAGTGTATGAGTATAGCAGCATGTTCTTCTGCAGCCTAGAAAGAAAGATTTTAGCAAAACTACTACAGATACTGAACTACAGAGTTTCCGGTGAAGACAATGTGAAAGATCAAATGTGGCAGAGCTCAAATAGTCTGTGAAATGAGGGATTTTTTAGGGAAGAACTTTTAATTTTTATATTATTAGAGAGGCCTTTATTTTTTCACCTGCTCTTACCAAGCAACATAGCTAAGATTTTGGTCAGCACAGTATCTGAGTCAGATTGCTACTCTGAGTACAACCAGAGAAGGGTTGATAAAATGTGCACAACATCCACTGATTATTTCAACCCCTTCTTAAAAAATTTCCTTTCAAAAAAAATTATTTATAGGTACCACAAAATATATTCTTATTGAGAAAGCTGACACTAGAAAATGAATGACTGCAGTGATAGTTAACTATTTGCTTACAATAACAGATACTGCACCATCAGAAAAAAAAATCCAGTACTTAAATAAAAAAAAAAGAATTAAAAAGTATTTATTCCTTTAAAGTGGATAAAAATGTTCTGTTTTAGGTTGTTCTTCTTGTTACCTGTTGTCTTAGGAGATTCTTATACATATGGTCCTACTTATACATATGGTCCTATGTTTGATGCATAAAACTTCCGTTCACTTTGCAGCCATCAGTGTCAGTTCAGTTGCTTCCTCCAATAGAGGAATGATCATAAAAAGTGGCATACATTTGAAATGTAGCAAAAATTTATCATTGATTTGCTTACCACTAAAAGCAAAAAAAAAAAAAAAAAAACAGCTCACAAGATCTTGAACCGACAGCTGTTGGCTGTTCACACAGTGCCAGGACATCTGAGTTGTTATGTTACAGGCCCAGCACTCAGGCAGCTTGATAATGATGTCTCCTTCTACTACAAGAGATGCTGTCTCCTAGTGCAGATGCAGCTACAAGTATTTGCAAGATTGCAAACCACGTTTTGCCTAAATGAGTTCTTGACATTTATTATTTGGAACAGAAATTGGCAGGACCCCAGGCTATAGAAGGTGACTTTATATTTTGTCTGTTTATCTTCCTGCTTTCTACTTATGGTAATTATATATATTTATAGACATATTTATATGTATATGCTGATTCCACAGAAGAAAAGATATTGTTGAATACAGCTGCGCTTGGTCTCCTGCTGACTCATACTGACGTCTTAAGCTGTATATCTCCTGGCATATGAAAAGGAAAACAGCCATATCTCTTTACTAGTCTGCTGTCTTCATGCTCCAGATGCTTCACAGCTTTCTTTCTTTCTCTCTTTTTTTTTACTTTCCTTCTCTTCTGTTATTCAGCGTATAACAAGGAGGCTGTTTGGTATTTAGAACAAAGATTTTACTTAGGTGCCTGCAAGAACAGCAGTTTTATTCCATGGTGTGACTTTACAGAGCCACAAGACTTCAAATGTGTACATTCTTGTGTGGTTGAGTGTGTCTTCTATTGAAAAGATGTCCAGTAGTAAAAGCATCAGCTATAGATTTGACATTCAGGGCATTTGTCCAAGCCATAGACTTCATTTTTGATTGAGCTGTACACACAGCAAATATTCCTTATGTCTAACACTTATAAAATATTATGACAGACTTGAAAACATTGTGACAAGCAAGAAAGTCATTGAAAATAAAAGGAACAATTAAAGGAATGGATTGAGACAATGAGCTTAAAAATGCTATGAGAAGAGTTGTGGTCTTTTTGCTTTCACTTTTTTCCAGAGTAAAGAGAGAGAATAAGGTGATGGAACATCAGTCCTTTGGTAAAATGACCAGAAATAGCTGAAAAGAGGAAGATTTAGCCTTGATATTTTGACATGGAAGAGGGTATAGACTGGATTGCCTTCCTCTTGTACTTAAGCTAACTTTCAGTTTCACATGCAAGGAGGACTGTTCAGAAGGAGAATATTATCTTCCTATATAATAGGCTTCTCTATATCTAATTTCTGTAATTTCCATTAAGTAATTTAGAAGAAATTACAATTTCTAGGTATGATATAATGATATGTTTTGTTGCTTTTCACTTCTCTCTTGCAGTCTTGTTTCCAGATGCATAATTACAAAACTGGTGCATTCCTTTGCTACAATAAGCTTGTAACATTCTCAGTTTTTTCAGCTTGCCTGATATCAAGAATTGAGATGACAACAGCACCTAGAATCATTCATTCTACACATATTTGTTACCTCCAAAGGAAAACAAGCAAACAAATAAAAACAGACATGCAGACATTCCCATGTTGGGGAACTTCAGGAGGTCTTGAAATGAAGGTTAAATTGGCTATTTGGAAGTTGGAATATTTTCTATAACAATCAATATGACTGTTTTTTTTATCATTTGTTTTAGGAAGGTGCTATGAGAAGTGTCCCTTGTGCTTATGCTGTATCTGGTACTTCTCAGAGCACCTCCCAGAAAATCTCACAAATCTGTGGATAGAAACTTGAAAATGTATTGTTAGATTTAGACTGCCGTTAAGTGGTGGTTTCATACTTTTTCACTTCTGTCTGTTGCCAGCCAGGATCATTTACTGGTGACACTGTGGTTCTTGAGAGTACTATCTGGAATCCAGATTCTGTTTTAGATAAATAATTTAACAAACAAAAAATTAAATTTGTTTAAGCAAACATCATCACAGCATGCCAGCAGATACTACTTCAGCCAAACGACAGGTTCATGAATAGTTTTGCCATGAGTATTCCCCTTGGTGAAGAATAGATGAGTAAGCAGCAAGAATACCTGAGTAAGGGGAACTTCCTTAATTAGGGAAATTCGGTATTCTCAGAACCACCCGTTTGTCTTACCCATCTTCTCCCCAGGTTTCACACCCTTCTTCTGCCTTCCCTGAGGTGCTCTTGGATGTCAGTGAGTTCCTCTGTCCTACGAAACAGCTCATTAGTGCTTTTCTATACATAGTTTGCTAGAACACCGTGACTCGGCAGTGTATCCATTCTAACTACCACGTGGTAGCTCTGTTCACATAGCTTTTCTCTTTTTCATTGCATCTTTCCCTGATCATCTTCCTCTCCTGACCAGCAAAAATATATGCTTAAATTCATGTTATCTTGGGAAGTATAACATCAAAAGTAAAAATTATACTTTACAGAGATATTGTTCAGAAGTTTTATTTCAGTAGGAATATAAGCATGAGCAGTAAGTTAAAGTACATTTGTGTAAACATAGGTATTAATCTCTCTTTGTAAATATGTATGAACATTATAAAATAAAATCTTTGGTACAGCCCCAGCTGTAGTGTTGTTGTCTTACTATAAAAATATACATCTAGATACATATACCTAGATAGCTGATGATATATTTGAAGCAGTTACTATTATATTTTCTTTCTGTGTTTTGCATACAGCTTTATACATTTGACCCTATCCTGGCTGAGTGTGGTGTGCGATCCTCCTGAAATAAAAATCTGCATTTGGCAAACAGGCAGATATTCTTTTTTTTTTTCCTTTCCACCTGTAATTTTATCAAAATAAATAAATAAGTAAATAAATTATAATTTAACATTCTCTTTTCATTCATAGTTAAAGTAGTTGCATTTGACAGATTTGTCACAGCATTTATGGTATGTCTACCAACTGTTGGATTCCTTTCCTTTTCTTCTCCGTATTTCACTTGTCTAAGTACCTCCTAGTCACCACATTTTTCTGACTAGAATGTAATGACTTGAACTATGATTTTTCTCATTCATTGGCATCAGTCTTTTTATCTCTTCAGTGCATTTTCATGGGATAAGGTACATGGATAGTTTTTAACTGTCTTCCTGTTCTCTTAGTTTAGTTGGGTCTTTGGGGTGTTTAGTGCCGACTTTGCAGTAGAACTAAAAAAGTCAACTTAAAAACACCACATAACCAAGCGAACACCATGTTGTAATTGTTCATTCTGTAATCTCCAGCAGGTACACTCACAGAGCAGTTCAACTACGTGAAACACTGGGTAACCAGAATTAGATTTATTGTATAGCACAGTCCTTATTCATGTCTTCTTAAACTAGAAATGTCAGTTAACTATTCTTTTTCCTATGTTTCTTTTCTATTCTTTCTCATTTTCAGGACAAATTTCAGACTAGTATACTTACTTTTTATTTCTTTTTCACTTTTCCTCTCCTTATGACCTATGAACATAATTCATTTTCCTTCACTGACTACAAAAATGGATGAGTTGCTTGTGCATCTCTAAGGCAGATATAAGGTCAGACTAGCAGTGCAACATGAGTGAATGCAAATATGAGAGTTCTTCTGATACCTTTTGGAAGTTCAGTGTAGCAGTGACATCTTTTGCTTGTGGGAGGCCAGTGTCGTCGTTAGCATCATTTCAGTTTTATAACCCTTTATCAAGGTAAGCTCTTGCATTAAAAACTGTATTGCTTATTTTTCAAAGGATATTTTAAAAAACACTGCCTGAATGCAATGTTGCAAGGAAGAAGTGCACTTTTAAACTCTCAATAAAAGGTTAGGTTATTTACAGAACAACTGAAAAAACTGATGCTGAATGGTAAATGTATATACATTACCACCCAGAAAAAAAGAACCAAACATCTGCTTTCAGTATATTGACTTAAGATGTCTATTAGATAAAAAAGAACAAAACACACCAGTTGTAAATAGCTTATTTCTACTTAGTTATGTCATACATAAATATTCCATGGAGGAACAGCTCCAGTATAAATGTGATATGAAGGTGAAGAACATGAAGACTTGAGCTAATTATTGCATTAGTGATGGAAAGAGGGGCTAATACTTTCTTCATCCTCATTTTTCCACAACCACTGGGAAACTGGCACCTTGTACAACTATTCCCCAACATTTGGTAGGAGAATGTTTGATAGATCCCCGTATTTTATAATACCTTTTAATTTTGACAAGCTCTAGTAAAACCTGTTGTTTTTTAAAATCTAGGTTTCACTGTTTTCAGATTGTTTTACCTAATATCTCAGCACTTTTATCAGACACAATGCTTGGAAATGAGAAATACAATAAATATCAGATGTCAGAATGAAATAAATGCTGCGAGAATGCTATTAGAATCTAGTAAATCACATACTAAGGTTTTCTTCTGACTACTGAAGAAGCACTTTTCTACCATACCAGCATAATGTAAGAAGTCACTATGTATCCATGTGTTACCTTCTCTCTCCAGAGCCACCATCCCTTGAGAAGGACACTACTTAATCTAGGAGGGAGGCTTAGGTGAAGAGTTAATTGGATCCATTGTTTTTTCTATTTCTTAAAAATGGTTCTGGATTTCTGACAGACTCTCCAGTGCTGACCTCCTGCTGCATCCTAATGTGTAGGTGTATCTGGGCAGTGTTCAGCATCCCTCAAGATATGAACTGTCATCCAATGTTGCAAATGTCTTTTCATGACCACAAGAGAAAAAAGTATTTTTATAATTCAGTTGTCCAGTAAGATATGATTTTATGATCCAGTAAGAAAAGATTTTAGATAGGCATTAATATTTACAGTTACAGCAATGTGTTAACACACATGGTTTAAATTTGCAGGATAAAATGTATGATTTTAAAATTGTTCTTTTCTATACTATCAGAGGCATAAATTTCAAGAATTCAGTGAGTTGTACCTCTGAAGCTAAGAGCCTTTGAAAATATGAACTTTAAAATTAAACGACTGGAAGAAAACAAAAATATTAGTTGTATCCTTAGCTTCCGTGCTTGAAGAATGTAAGTTAGTACATTAAACAGAGGAAAGTTGCCAGATAAATGACTTCTGTATGACTTCTTTCCATCCTCCTCAGGATCTCCCTCAGTATCACATTTAGAGAGATGAAAATACGGGTAAGGTGAATTTTATTGATCTCTTACCCTTGCTTACTTTATGAAGATATAGTTTTTCTTAGCTTGTTTCTAATTTTGGCATATCCTTATGGAGATACAGAATAAATAATTTATTGAATTTGCTTAGATAAAAGTCTGAGGATGCAGAGGTTTCCTTGATAGAAGAAATGTAAGAATATTTGTGATAAGTTTGTATCAGTGGTTCATTTTTGAAAATATGTTTCAAGGAACATTACAAGTATTACAAGAAATATTTATATTTCCTAACAATAAAATATGCATGTTTATTTTACTTTAGTATTATCCCCAATCAGGTAGAAAAATACCAATCAGAACATTTGCTGAAAGTAATAATAAAAAGAATCTGAACACATCTAGATTTGTTTTTATCTAAAAAGAGGGTGATTTTTTAGCTCTAAAATTAATTTTGACACATTTCTGATATTTAAAAGATAATTCCTAGAACGACATATTTACCTTGAGTTCTACAAAATACATCTACTGTATTTCATGAGTTGTATTTGTTTTTCATTTTTGCTATTGCAAAGAAAAAGCAATAGAGAAATGAGGTGTTAATAAAAGTACAAACAAATTACAGAGTATATTTTGTAACCACTTGGAATGCATGCATATACGCATTCAGAACACTAAGAAATCTGAATTTGAAGCACATCTGTAGCATGGAAAAAGCTTTATGTATAACAAGTACATAGCAGCTGTTACCATAGGCTTAAGTTTGTTGACAGTCCAGGTGGTTCAACTGGCCACAACACCATTCTCTCAGTGGCAAAATGGATAACTGTGGTTATTTGACTGGTCTCCTGTGGACAGGCATTATCATCCTGTCAATAACAATAGGGAAGAGTAAAAATATTGTCAGAAAATACCAGAAGTATTTCTCTGATTTTTACCCATGAACTGTCCACAGATTTCTTGCTGTCTACTCAAATATGTGAACAGCTGGCTTCTGAGCAAAATCTGTCACTTACAGCATTTTGCAGTCTGTCCATCTAAGCTAAACATCATTTGGGACCTGAGTGCTAGAGAGAGAAGGATGAGTGAGCAGGCATTATGCCAATGAAAAACATGAGCATGGCTGGAGGTTGCCAAAAGACCATTACATGGTCACTGAACATCAAGTATTATTAGTGAAGGCCACAATCTCAACAGGGAATATTCACTTTGATGTCCAATTTCAGTTTATGACACATGTAGACCATCCAAAACAAGCGTACATGTATGTTTCTAGGTGTGTCAGACTACACTGAGAATCACATCTCCATTTGGAGTGTGCTTTAAAATTGCGTTTGTTGCGACTCGTTATAACAATACTTTTTATTATTATAAAAATATTTAATAGCAATTATTATTTATTATTAAGAAATTCAAGGCAAATAAATATCAGAAAGCTGAAAGAATAATATATCTAGAGTTACCTCTTTGCCACAACATAGCAGCCAAATTCTCTGTAAATCACTGACATGTCTGGAATACAGTGTATAATCCTATGATATTGTGGTTTGCAGATATTTGTTAGGTCAGGCGCCGGAATGGGCTGCCCAGGGAGGTGGTTGAGTCACTGTCCCTGGAGGTGTTCAAGAAACATTTAGATGTTGTGTTGAGAGACATGGTTTAGTGGGTTTATTGGTGGTAGGTGGATGGTTGGACTGGATGATCTTGTAGGTCTTTTCCAACCTAGCTAATTCTATGATTCCATGATTCTATGATTAATGAGTAGTTCAGGAATATTAAAAAAAATAAACATTCTTCCTCAAGGATAGGTACTATGTCCTTTCAAAAAAACATGCTCCCAATCTCCTTTCTCATTTTTTACTGTTCTGTAGGACATCTATCAATTCCTCAGGAGATTAATTGTATCAAGAGGAGTGTCCATTTCATTATTTTCTTATGACCCTAAATTAGTCCACTTCCAATCCATCAATCAAAGGTTTCATAGTATCTGTACTTATTGTATTGGAAAGGGTCTCATTTGGATTGATTGATAATCTGAGAAACTTAGATAAAATACAGCCTGCTTTCATTCACCTTTTGATTTAATAATGAGCTGTCTGATTTCTTCTCTTCATTCCTCTACTGTCTTCTTCCTCCCAGCTCTCCTTGATATATATTTCATTATAGTACGGCTGTGATTGCTTTTTTTTTTTTTTTTTTTTTTGTATCTTGTGACTTTTTTGATATGTTCAGAATTTTTTGCCTGTACTTAACAATTTTTCTTTGCATTTTATGTACTTGCTCTGCTGTCTTTTGGATTAGGCATACAAAAAATCATATGAGCTATTTTATTGAATCAAATCTGTGATTTATTGTTCCAGTATAAAACCTATCTCTTCTACAGCATTCTTTTAGAACTACAACAAAATCATCTTCTTCTTTTTTTTGTTTAGTTTTGTACAATACTATGGATACTTTCATAATATGAACAAAAGTCTAACAATTTATTTTTAATTCTCTTAAGATTTTGGTCTCAATAATTTTTAAGATGATTAAAGAGTTACTCTCTCACTGTATTCAAAACAAAGATTTTTCCTTTATAATCATTCTTTTCTCCCCCCTCCCCTCC
>NC_034438.1:67107038-67114503 GCF_002078875.1 Numida meleagris
TCTCCTCTCCTCTCCTCTCCTCTCCTCTCCTCTCCTCCCCTCCCCTCCCCTCCTCATCAAACATTATTCTGAGCCCAAGATGTTATGGCAGTGGTAGTGTAGGGAACCAGCTCTCACTTGGAAGTATCAGAGTACAGTGGAGAAGGCAAGTGTGTTTATTTCTTGAAGAAAATTGCCTGAAACTTTATCCTGAAAACCCATAAAATCTGAATCTGAAGGTACACTTGTCTTTTTTTTTCCCCACTGATTTATTCCTAAAAATTTTAAGAGCAAATATTTTTAGATGCAGCCAAAGCTGAACAGTTGTCTTACATACTTGATTTATTAATTTAATCAGGTCTGATATCCAGATAATTCTCCTTGCTACTGGGGAGAAAATAACAAAGTACAAAAAAGGAAGCCTTGGTTTCAACCAGACCCTTAGAATTTAATAAGGTGGAACTCCATAGGAGGAAGTAAAACTTCCCTTTATGCTCCGCTATGAGTGCATCCATTGCTCCAGTGCCTCTGAGCAAAGCACACTTCTGACGGTGTCATTACCAGTTAAATGGCCCTCATTAGCCGAGGGACCATCTGCCTTTTACCCTTCTTTGAGAATGGCTCCTCTTGCTTTCTTTTGTTTTCACCTGTATGGTGGCATTTAATTAGCATATGCTCAGTTCCCTGAATGTTTTAATATAGTTTATATACAACTTTTTAGTTCTATATGCTTATGCATTATCAGGAGAAATGTTGTTTATGAAAGCTCCGCTGAGGCTTCTCCATGCAACTGAAGTGATTTTTATTTTGCTCAAAAGGATTCTTACATTCTCGCACAGTGGTCCTATTTTGTAACTGAAGGCTTTGTCCTATCGTTGATCTCAGAGTAGCTAAGAGAGTCTCAACACTTCATTTTCATCTTTTTTTCTTCCATTAGGAGTATTTTCTCATTTGCTCCATTGGTGATTATCAGAGAGTGGAGTGATGGGAGTTTCTGGTGAGCAGCTCACAGATGAGAAATAGATGAGGTGACTTTGTGGTATGGGATAGTCCCATATGGATATGGGATATTAAAATTCATTACCATTTATTTTAGTATGGAAGCAAAGGGAAAATTGATAATAATACCTCCCAAAAGACAAGACACACCATACTTTTTTTCCTACGGGGAAATTCAAACTGTATAGAAATGAACTGAGAGCCTTCACAAGGTGCAGCTGTTGCTGAGTGGATATCTGTGAAGGTGAGGATAAGAGATTGGAGGCTGTACCTGTGGGGCAGGCAGGAGGAGATAGGAAGTCAGATGTCATATGATGTTCATATTCTTCACACTAAGGGTGAAGAAATGTTGGGAATGAAATAGCAATGATCACAAAATAGAATTAGTTTGGAAAAATATAAATAAAGGAAAAAAAATGAAGCAAAATTATTATTTTGAGGAGAAAAATAGAATGAGCTGAAATTAGCTGCTTTTGGCTTTTAATATGTGAATTGCATTATCTGAGGCACGATAATACACACTTAACAGCACTTTGTAATTCAGAGTAAAGCTATCTCTATCTGAAATGTCACAAATAATATCCAAAAGTAAAGCAACACTTCTGCTCTGGATGGGATGGGTGCTTCTTAGCCATCTCCATGAATGAAAACTTAATAATTCTCTTGTTTACCTACAGGAAATATCTAAAAGAGCATCTCCATCTTCAAATTCTGCCCGTGAAAGACAGTTTGGACTGAAAGCTGTAGCATATAGTTTTACTACCTCGTTTTCAGATCTGTCATTACTAGTGATACATCTACTAATTGAAGTCAGTAAACTAATTTGTTTTTTTTTTTTTTTTTTTTTCAAGGTCTTGCTTCCATTTTTCTTGTATGAATTTCAGAAGTTTTTATTGTTCAGATTGTGGTGATTATGGTGGAAATAGAGGGTCATTTAGAAACCTAAATACGTATGCTGATTTTCTCATCATTTAAGTGCACTACACCCAAGCAAACATTTGTCAGAAATAGCTACCTGATTTTTACTTTTGATTCTCTATAAATACTTCTGGAGTTTTTTCTAGTAGATGAACATATAGGCTGGTCAGGAGTATCAAAATTCATACAGATATCTGTATTGAAAAACCAGTGTTATAAAGCATGGGCACTGTAAGTGTTCTTAAATGCTGAAAAGAAGGCAAAACATTTAAGCATGCACAGAGGCTTGTATGTAAGAGTAAGGTATCTATAATTCTTTTACTCTACCTATTCCATTCATTTTTTCCTTAGGTCATTGTTTTAGCTTTGCATTCACAGAATCATCAAATGACAGAGGCTGATAAGCACTCCTGTGCAACCTCCTGCTCAAGCAGGATCAGCTGGAGCTTAGAATCAGTTTGTCTTTGACTGTATCCACAGACGGAGAATCTACAGTCTTTTCCTCCAGTGTTTGACCATCCTCATGGAAAAAAAAAAAAAAAAGAAAAAAAAAAAGGGATGTGTTAATATTTAAACAAAATTTCATGTATTTCAATGCCAGCATACTGATGGCTGTTGATATCTTGGTGCCCACAAGGACACCTAGGGCATTCTCGCATAGCTGTTTTCTAACCAGTTGGCCCCCAATCTGTCCTGATGCATGGGATTGTTCTCACCCACCCTGAGGACTCTGCCCTTCCTGTTGCTGAACTTTGTGAAGTTCCAGTTTGCTTATTTCTCCAGGTTGCCCAGGTCCTTCTCAAAAGCACATCCATCTGGTGTATCGGCCAGTCTTCCCAGCTGCAGACTTGCTGCTTCTGATGTTTTGTGCTCCTGTATAGACAAAACAGAATTTCTTTTTTCTTGTGAAGAAAATAAAATGAGGATTTGTCTGTAAGTTTGGTGAAAAGGAGCTCATTAAACAAATTTGTGTTTGGAAGAAAACAGCAGTAGAGTGGAAAATTTGCTGTTCATCTTTGTGTGACTTCATATTTGCTGTAAAGCTTACTGTGTTGTTTGTGGAGATTACAAAAGTTACATTTCTATCTGAATATCCCTTATGAAGGGAAATAAAACTTGAGCTTTTATGTTCAGACTCCTAAATGAGTGGCTATAATAGACTTACATGGCAAAGGGTTGGCAGTGAGGAGCTTCAGCAGTGACCTCTATGAGAAGAGCCCAGAAGCTGACCCCACACTAGATAAAACCAGTTCCGTTATGACATCTCACAGAGGAGTCTTATTTGCACCTCTGGCAGAAAGAAGGGCAAGCTGAAGAAAATATTGGAGAATATGAACCAATACCATTGTATTGTCACCTGAGGACTCCGGATCGTGAAATATTTTGATCTACAAAGGAACTGTTTTCCTTTTATAGATGTGGTTTTCAAATTGTGTAAATGAATGCTCTTGGGCAGGAAGATAAGTGATGATATGGACAGCACTGAAGGAGAATCTCCTGGAAAGGAGATACTAGGTTTTTGTGTAAGAATGCATGTCCGGAGCTGGACGATGGTATTGGGTAAGACTGGCAATGATATTGCAGTTGAGGTATACAGGCAGCCAGAAGAATTTAGTATGAATATCTTCAGCCTTTTCAAAGTAGTATTTATATTAAGTGCTGTGAGAAGTAGATTAGGAAAAATCATTGACTTGTAAAGGACAGCAGAGTACTTGAAAAGAATGTGGAAAAGGAAAAAAAAAGGAATTTATGAAGAAATTAATTAGTCATTAATTATAAAGCAAGATTATTTATCATTTTAAAAATATTTTTAAAATAGGCCTTTTTATAATATCTATCAATCTACTGGATATTTCAAAGCTGATTGGCTTATCTTCTTGCTGCTGCACTGCATATAGATGAATGATTCAGATCATAATGCTAATTATCAATTATACCTTGAGTTTAGATTGCTAAAAACAAAAAAGAAAAAGAAAAAAAGAGTACCCTTTTTTCCCCTGATAAGTTACTGGTAATAAAACAGTAGCTTCAGTTATTTTATTTTTCTGAGTTCATGCTCATGGAATGCATTTATCTTCTGAGTGCATCTATCTCAGATTATTCATACATTTACTGAGAGTAGGACCACAAGTTAGTCAAGGGCCAAGGAGTAAAGTATATACACATTTTTGCTGGTTTCTAGTTATCTGAAACTCTGCTGAAGAGTACCTGAGGAGTAAGCAATATAAACAGGGTTTCTGACATAAATCAGTACTTGAAATAAGATCTTTCAGTATGTTTCTTTTCTTGTTTGTCATTATTTTAACATATCCCCCCCTCCCCCCCAAAAAAAAGAAAAATACGTAAAACAAAAGAGTTTAAGTTTGTTCCTCCCTGAGAAATCCTAGAAACTTTATCTGCTGAGAGCACTGCGACAATCATGTGGTTTATTTGCAGGAATGGAAACTTTTTTTTCATACATTATCTGTGAAAAGATAGAAGATGTAAATTTCATCTTTACTATCCTCTGTGACTTTCTAATGAAGCATAACTGCATCTCAAAAGCAGAGATGGGGTTCTGCTCTCTGATTATGATGGCAGTTGTCTTCTAAAAAGAATAGAAAACAAGCATTTGTGGCATGCATGTGTCCTGCCAGGAGCACAGCAGGAAAATGTCTTCCACTTGGGACAAGGTGTACTGACAGCACAGTAGGTAGAGCTGAAATTAGCTGCACATTTGAAGTATTCATACTAGCCTGGATCACTGAAAGCAACATACAGGTGTCCTATAATTCAGCAAAGCCTTATGTTTTCTGCAGTGCAGAAGGAGGAAATATATGACATAGCTATTAACAAAGGAGCTAATCAATACTTTTGCCACAAACTGCAACCGCAATATTTCAAAAATAAAAGGTAATAAAGAATTGAAAAACATTTTTATTGCTCATTTTATATACATATACATATATACATACATGCATATATATACACATGTAAACAAGAAACGTAGATGAGGAGTAAGACAAATTAATAATTTGCATGATTTAGCTCCATTCATTCTGGCCAAGAGCTGAACTAATGATCTCTTGGCAAAGCTGCGACAGGCAGCCAATAAGTGCTGACAAGAGGAGCAAAGGAGAGGTGCACAAGCAGGCATCAGTTTGACCTCAATACACGTCTAAGGACTGAAGTTGGATGAATGTTTTGAGTGCAATTTTTTTGTGCTTGCAAAAATGAAGTACTCAAACTTCTAGAGAAACATAAATCCTACATATCAAAATGCTGTTGTTGCAGTTTCTGATTTCCACCTAATATATTCTTGAAATCACTGGGAGATAGATGGGTCTGATGAAACTTCATGACTGTTTAGATTTGTTCTTTTCAGTGTTTGCAATCTGCTTTTGAAAAGAGATCCAGTTTGCATTCTGACTTGACTCTTGACTTTCATGAAGCACTCTTTGTTTCTCTGCGATGTGAACCTATGAATACATTTCAAATCTAGTCTTTTCTTTCAAGCTCCACAGTTTATAACCTGATAAACCTGTAAACTCTTGTAGTAGGATATAGCACCTTCTAAAAGTAAAAGTAAGGGATTCACTTTTTGAGTCTCTAGAAATAAGGATTGTCCAGTCATTTATGATGTGAACATGAGCTGTGAGTATGCCCAGTTGGCCAAGAGGATCAAAGGCATTCTGACATGAGTCAGAAACAATGTGGTCAACAGGACTAGGAAAGTGATTGTCCTCTTGTGAGACTTACTGAGACCACATCTCATCTACTGTGTTCAGTTTTGAGCCTCTTATTGCAAGGTTACTTAGTTACTTGAGCATATACTGAGAAAAGTACCAAAGCTGGTACAGTGAATAGAAAATGAGATTTATGAGGAGCGGCTGAGGGAACTGAGGTTATATTGTGTGGAGAAGAGGAGACTCAGGGGAGATCTCGTCTTCTACTGAAGGGAGGTTGCAGCAAGGTATGTGGTTCTCCTTTCTCAAGTGACAAATGGTAGTACATGAGGCAATGGCCTCAAGTTACATCAGGTGAGGTTTAGATTGGACATTTGGAAGGTTTCTTCATGGAAAGCATGGACAAGCATTGGAGTGGGCTGCCCTAAGAAATGGTACAGTCCCCATCATTGGAGGTATTTAAGACACATAAGGGTGTGTCACTGAGGGAAATGGTTTAGTGATAGGACTTGGTTGGTCAAGGAGATGATGATTGGACTTCATGACCATGAACATCTTTTCCAACTTAGATGAATCAATGATTCTGTGACTTCAGGATGAATATTAATGGCGTCTGTAGCTCACGGAAAATGCTGAAGGGGAAAAATTCACAGTTAAAAGGAAGTACTAATTATTTTAGAGTAAAATAGAGCATTTAAGACAATTGCATTTCTTTATGTTTTTAAGAATAGAAATATGTCTAGATCTAAAAAAAGGTGACATTTAAAATAACTCTGAGCAGTACTTTCAGGTTTATTTTAGTTGGCTTAAAAACAGAATATAATAGTGATTGTTTCTATATATAAAGCAGTACTTTAAGGTAGAAATAACTTCTGAGATGAGGATAGTTTAACAACATTGAATTAGCTAATTCTATAGCTGAAGAGGACAAGCCCAACATTTAATTTTGGCAGCGAGGGGCAAAGACGGAGGATAGCTATTGATTCATTTTTAAAACTTTTTCTTTCCCTGCTTGTGATATTATTAGCACTGGTTGGAGCATCTGTGTTAGATGTTAGTGTTGCATACCTTTTGGCTGTAAAGTCTCCATGAACCTGAAATATTGAATATTTTTCAGGTATTTAAGTTACTTACCTGGTTTGTTGCAATTTATCTTTTGTTTTTCTCTCTATAAGCTGAAATCTGCAAAGTAAGAAATGAGGGAAAAGGCATTTGTCATGACAGTGACAGCTACTTCCCATGAAAAGCTGTCATAAGAATGATTTCAGATTTTTTCAGAGTCAGACAATGAAAACAACATGTCTTGAAAAACAAAAACCAAAAAAAGCTAGGGAACACATGGGAACATAGGCACAGAGCCTCTGGAAAAACACTGCACAGCAGCTTGGTGAATGGATTCAGAGGTGCAACCAATTGTGCCTTAGTATGTCTGTAGAAGAGGTAATAATAGACCTCTGCTGTTGCCTGATACAGATGTAGAATCAACCTCTGAGGAATAACTGTAAGGTTGCTAATTAGAAATGAGGTGATAAGTTTTCATAATCTTGCTTATAGGAAGTCATGTGTGGATACTGAGTAAACATAAAATACTGCATTAATCTGATAAAGGAAATAAAGAAGAATGAAAGACAGAGGTGATGACTTGCCAGTCTGGAAAAGAGATGAGTCTACACACAGAAATATTGAAATAAATGTCCATATCTACTGAAGAGCCAGACCTTGTATGTACCCATGCAGATTTTATGTTTTATATTTTTGAGGGTCTTTTTTGTTTTATTCTTGTTCTCAGATGAGCCCACAGAAAAAAAAAATAATGCCAGATTTCATATCTGAAGGGATGGCAAGATATGGCAAGGGAGGGAAGGGAAGGGAAGGGAAGGGAAGGGAAGGGAAGGGAAGGGAAG
>NC_034438.1:67114643-67183825 GCF_002078875.1 Numida meleagris
GAAGGGAAGGGAAGGGAAGGGAAGGGAAGGGAAGGGAAGGGAAGGGAAGGGAAAAGTTTTATTTACTACTGGCAGAGACCTCATTTGTGCTGAGAGTTCATTGTTCACCTCAGGTAGTTTTCTGTCTCATTATTGTGTTGAGTGCCTTGAGGTCATGTCCATATAATCAGAAAATAATGTTTTAATGCTTGATGAAATTGATTAATTTCCAATTCTAGAAATAAAATGGACATTTAATGAAACAATTTACTTATAAAAGCCACTGATAACTGGTGTCAGTGCTTATATGACAGGTTGGTCCTTCCATGGGGCTGCATGCCAGTCAAGTGAAGTGTTCTGTACATTTTTTTTTTAAATATGTGCAGTAAGATACATTTGGCTTTTGCCTTAGTCTAGTCCGTCTTTTGCTTGATAGTAGTTATTTAAGCAATTATATCTACAACAGTAATTACAGCATAGTAAATAGACTTTGTGGATCTATGAGAGTGTTACTTCAGCAGATTGCAGACCTGAGGTTTATTTCTGGTATTGCTTTTCCTTAAGCAGTTTTAGTGCCAATGATTATAAAAACAATAATTCTGAAAGTTTACAGATGGGCCAGAGTACACTGAAATTAACTAGAAATATGTAGAGAAAAATTGTGAATGTATTCAGTAGAAGGAGTGCACATTTTCTTGCTTTTTTTTTTTCCTTTGTTTTGAACTCCAGTCTTATCTGCTTATGAGGAATACTGGCTAAGTTTAGACTATATATAAAGAAAACTTGATTCTTCCAGGGAATTCATACAAATAGATTACTTTCTGTTATTTATGTCTGTCCATTCATAAAGATGCCTTAAGATTTATATGATACTGTTCAGTTTCCTCTGGTGTCTTAGTTTGTCTTTTTTTTGGTGGTTGCACCTCAGGCAATAATAATTCATGTTATTTAGACAGTCCATTACACAAAAAAATCTTGGTTAGTTCTGCACTATTTGCTGCCTGAATTCACTTGTGGATGGAAGAGAGAGTTCTGAGCCTTCTTTTGTTGCTATGAGTAAAAGATGGTCCTCCTCATATACATTTAGAACAAGAGGAGAAGGTTTTTAAGTGGTGAATATCCCTGCTCAACACAGTCTCCCTTATTTCCTTCCAGGAGTTTATTTGTAATTCAAGTATATTTAAAAAAACCAACAAATGTCGCATTAATAATTTCAATTTTTCTGATTTGTATATCTTTAAACTTTTTCTATTTTGGCTAATTAAGTATGAAGTGAGAATGTTCATAAATCTGGAGGCAGACAACAAGGTTCACAGATGTAATAAAAATCCAAAAGCAGTACTTTAATTTTGTATAATATTTACACAAAGTATGTTCCTCTTTAAATGTTTAAAATGCAGTCCACTTTGCTGAATCTTTTATGGAATAATGTACAGATAAGTAAGAATTCCTTGTTGTTTCTTTTAGTCAACTCTTAACAGGAGTGCTGGATGCTAGGTAGTACAGATTAGTTGAAATAAACAAACCAAAACTTAAAAAAAACCCAACATTTCTAGAGTAGAGGGGATGAAAGTGGTGCAGTTTTTAATTGTGTTTTGCAGTTGTTTCTCCATCGGTTTCAAATAGTCCCAGATCCTCTCTACAGGACAGCTGCAGAGAATTCAGCATGTGGAATTATGGAGGTGCAGAAGAATACTGTAGAATCCTCTGCCTAAATCGCAAGGTTTTTGAATGGAAATAGAAGTGGGAGCTGATTTCTCTTATTACAATCTGCTTTCTCGCTAGTGGTGTTCTGATAAGGTCTCAAAGGAAACTGACTAGGAAGAAAGCATTAGCCAGAGTCAATCTGGTACCATTAGCTGTATATACATGTTAGTGACATCTCTTCCTCACTGCTTCTTTTTGTTCATCTAACCCCATCAAATCTTCCCCACGCTTGTTTATTTTTTTTACCATCTTCAAGTTCTCCCACTGCTCTTAATAACCTGTCTTTGTGGGGCTCTTCATCCTTTTGTTTGTCTTTCCATAGCAGCATTCTTCATTCTTATCTCATTCAAATTAAGCTATTCCCTTTCCTTTAATCTCCTTAGGTAGAAGAGGAAACGTTAAGAGTAGAAGTGAGAAATGTTCTTACTCTAAATCTAAGAGTCTGATGCTGCAGAATATACAAAGAAAGCAAAAAAATTCACTTTGTCATCTTTGTATTAGTAAATTATTATGGAGATGTCAATTTTCACTTTATAATAAAGAAATAGAACTCTAGCAGAATTGCACATTGCTAGTCTCTGCTCAAAAGGTAGCAATCTTGGAAAATGCTTTTACTAGAGATGAAGCAAATCTTTTTATCACACTGATTCAAAGTAAGATTGAACACTATGAGCTGGGGAGGGAAACTAATAAAGGGCACCTAGCAAAATAAAACAATGGCAAATGTAACACTCCAAGTTTATCATAGTGACATATGTACTGCCTCGTCATGCAGATTTAACAGGTAACACTTTGCTTCTGACTTCATAAAACGTTTGAGTTGGATAAATACATGTAATTATTAAAACTGGATTTTTTTGTTTCTTGGTGTGTTTGTTTTTCATGTACAAGAAAAGTAGGATGGTTCAGTTAAACTGTTAACTTTCCTCTAATTTTCATGAATGTATTTACAACTTATTTTCTTATATAAATGTATTTAGCACTGCAACATAATTGATGTGGAATGAAGTCTTAAGAGTTTGTCTTAAAGTTTGTGTAAACCAAAATATGCTAAACCATACAAATGACAGGAGATATTATCCCTGTATCTCATTTTTTATTAAAAAGTTTAAATGAAAAAAGAAATGACTTCCTCTTCTGAACGGTGCACTACGGACCAAAATTCCAAACCTACTGTCAAAACTATATGATCTTGCTAAATGGTAAGCAGATCTGTTATTGTAGAGCACTTCACGCATCCAAGTGATATCGTCCAAGCTGTGGGATACCAGAAATGAACTAGCATTTTATTTGTTTAAACTGACAAGACCTACAAAAGCTGAGGAATGCAGGATGAGGCTCACTAGGTAGATAAAAGTAGATGTGCTTATAGCGTATACTCCTGAGCAACGCATTCTTAAAGAAACTACAGCTGCACAGAGACCTGTGAAAGTCTAAGTAGGGAAATAGCTGGCTTATTAAGTCGTTTTTGTCTCTTTTCACATGCTGAGTAGTTTTTTGACCTTTTTTCTCTCATCTACAGCATTTATTGCAATCATTATCTGTAACTATTAAGGGTCATATTTTTTTCCCTCTTTTTACATTAGGAGTTTCCGTGCTCAAACAGTTCAAGCTTTAGATAGCTAATTTATCCCCTTGCTTGCACTGTTACTTGCTTGTTTGTTACCTGCATCATCAGTGTGCATCACCCACAGACTTGGTAACTCAGGAATCAAATGAGTGTTGTATATAAAGCAGAATTTCAAGATAAGAATATGGTGATAACTAGGCAGGTAAATTCCTCCTATCTTCCCTGAAGCACAGGAAAATAACAGAAACTACTGTGTCAAAGTCACTCAAAAGACAAATGATTGTACCTTTACCCAATCAAGCATTAGCCAGCTATGAGAATATCCCTACTATCAGAGTTGTTGCCTCATAAAAAAAAAAGTGCTTAGTATGTGTATATAAATTATTTGGGTACAAAATGCTAAGCATACTTTTATGTTATCTAGGAGAACTGAAAAAAATGCATTAGTGGATTTCATAGGGCATGTGACTTTCCTCTCCCATGAACGATGTCTGTGGTTCATGAAAATAAACCAAAAGCTTGGAGACATGTTCTGTAGAACAGCCTTCCAGTACGAGAATTTAAAACACTCATTTGCTTGTCTATCCTCCAGAGCATACATTTATAATAAACTAAAAACAGATTTAGAAATTTACTTGGTATCTGTTAAAAAAAAAAGTTTTTTTTTCCTTTGATAAAAACTGTCTGCAACTAAAATTGCCTCTGGACTTTGAACAACATTTCTGAGAGCTCTGTCCAGATCCCTAGAACTTTTTACAGGCATTTCATGATTCATTTCAAAGCACTGAAATATGGCGGTTTGGTTCAGACTGTTACAAACATGCAAAGGTATGGCTATTCAAGGCTAATTTTGCACAGAAACTGGAAATTATTTAGAAGGCAAAAAACAAACCTTCACTGAGAGACAAGTAGGGAGTGTCCTTGTAGGTGGAACAATCCATTGAAATTCGTTGCAGATATGAATTACAAAGATGAATGATTTGGATGAACCGTGTAGACAAACTTAAGGACAGAATTTGAAAGACCTGTTGTGATGTACCAAAATGGGGTTTTGCAGAAGCTACAACTACTAGTAAGATAAAGAACCATTTTTTTTAATAGGTAGGGTTCTTCAGAAAAAGTGTGGAAGTTTCGTTTAATTTGTTCAAGCTTTTTCTTAAAAAAATATTGCAATAGCTCTACATACTTTTATTCCTCTTCTTTTTACACATTCAGACACAACGCATGTTTTAGCATTGAAAAGTACTAAAACTCACTCACAGGCATTAGTAGAGGGCATCCCTCTTCCTACCAGAAACTATGATTACTAGAGTATGAGCCAGTGTTGTTACCGGAGGTTCAGAAAACAGTATCACCTGCTACGGTACACTTAACATTTGGATTCCCTTTAAAAATTTTTCATAACTTTGCAAATGTTTGACTCATCTCACATGTTCCTCTCAGGCCAAATTTAAGGTGGAATTGATGGAAAACAGTACCTTCCTCAGGAGATGTATGTGAAAATACTGTCTTCTGTCCATGAAATAAAACAATATTTTTTTGACTGATTTTTTTCTGGTCTATCTGCAAAGGATATTAGAACTTGAGAGGGATGTTGTGTTTGTTTCATGGGATGAGAGATTTTTGTTTTTTACATTTGTCATCTACCTGAAAATCTTCTAAATCATGGCCAAATTCTACACTATTGGAAAACCTGGAAAAAAAAACTCAATGCAAAAATTGTAGTTTTCCACATGATAAATAAAAACTTTAATTTTAGAAAGTGGCTTGCCTGTGCATGTTCCAGCTTTGGACTCTTTGGTTTGAGTAAACCTTCTGCTACCTTAGCTCCTTCTTTCAGTAGGAGACTGGAGTAATACAAGCTATTGGAAGAGAGTCTAGTGGAATTATCTTCCCTCTACTTACCAGCCTCTCCCTGACAGATGTCCCAGAAATGGTACCAGGATGCTGAAAAGTGAATAACTGATGAAACCTTGGAATTGCTTGGTCAGAACTGAGATGAAGATCCTGACGACAAGAAAAGTCTGGAATTACACTGTAGCACTGAGTGAAAGTGAGGAGAAGGACTGGGAAGAGAGAGGTGAGAAACTGAGCAGGAGATAATAACCAACAAGCGACTGGAAGAGCTGGAGGCAGAAGGGTGTGTAACTGTTACCAATAATTGAATCTGTGATTGAGTACTCTGTTAAATAGCTGTCATCCCCGTTATGTAGATAAGATTAAATGTCTCCCAAATTTGAAAGAAAGCAAAAGTCACTGATATTGATATGGAGAGTACTCAGTGTTCTGCCTTCCACATGTATGCATCCAGTACATTCTCAGCATCTACTCTGTCGAGATGCTAGAAGTTGTTTCTGTAATTTCTGTGTAATTTCTATGGCCAAACTTAAGTTGTGGCTAAAAGTATTGAATTTTACAGAGTGGCGGTGAGAAAAAAGCCAGGCATCACTTGTGTAGAAATGTAAGAAATATAAATCTCATTTCAACCTACAAAGCGCATAAGAGGTAAGCAATGTAAAATCAACATATTCACTAATGTTTAAATGAGACCTTCACAGCTTAATAAATGCTGCTTTACCTGAGTTGTACATCGTCAATTATTTTTCTCTTGAGCTGTATGCACTTGATGATGGCAGTGGACTATTTTGTTTTCATGAGTTGTATTCAAACAGATATTAATGAAGGATATTCCAGCCAGAATTCAGTGAAAAGGAGGAGGTGGGTTGGACTAAACAATTTCAAG
Source organism: Numida meleagris (assembly GCF_002078875.1). Classification (NCBI taxonomy): domain Eukaryota; kingdom Metazoa; phylum Chordata; class Aves; order Galliformes; family Numididae; genus Numida; species Numida meleagris. Next base: position 67,120,643 of record NC_034438.1, read on the forward strand.
TGGTCCCCCCTAAGCTCAACTTTTCTTTGATTCTGCTACACCAAAGCCTACAAAAACATAATCCCAGTGAGTATATATGTATAGGATTCCTGCTGGCTGCTTAGCCATCTGACTCTTGTTGGAGTCTACGCTACTGCTTCTCTGATTTTTAAATTAATAACATAGCTTTCTTGCAGGGGTTAAGTATGTCCTTGTCATATGTAGGTCACACTGAAAACAAAAACTGCTATATATTCCCACGGAAACTAGGACAGATATAAGGAGCACAACAACACTATCTGATTGAGAAAATTCTCATCTACAAAACACACTTTTCAACATACTCACACCATTAGCTCAGCATTTTCACCAGCAATGAACAAGAGCTGCATGCCACACTCGAAAAAATCTGCACCAGCCAAGGTGACCCACTATTGTTGTCACCACTGCTGAAACACACCATCCACCACCTGCCTCTGCTCACATCTGCTGTTTGGTCTCCATAGATGTTCAGCAAATGTCAGCGAATGTCAACAGGTGCCGTTTTTTCCACATGGAGAAATTCAGTGTCACACCTTTCGTATTTGCTGTGTATGCACTCCCATGTCAGACGCTGTTGTGTCAGACTGCCCCTCTGCTGTTGTATCACCACAACAAAATGTAATAGGATATGGGTGGGAAGGTTCAACCTCTACTGCCATCCATCCAAGAGTCACCTCTGACGTCATGGGCCACAGCACAGAATAGAAGGCATTACGTTATTATTACTATATACTATAAATATATCAGGGTCGTTCCAAAAGTTATATACACGTGTATACATCAGTCTTCTGCCTTCAGTAAAAATGCATATTGCTTCCCATGTTCGTTCTGTTGATTTCATTTGTCAGCATAAATCATGAGAACAGGTTTTCTATATTTTCTTTTGCATAACTTGAGCAGATATAAGCTGAAGGATGCCAATGGGTTGTGTACAGCACTGGCTGCATGGGGATCACTCCACCAAACATACACACTGAGAGAAGCAGCAACCACATATTTAAAGGAATAGGGTATACACATTCATTACATTCCAAGGATGGGCAGAAATTCCAAGAAATGATTAACACCTCTGGTGGTCGTGGGGTACATCCTCTCTGTAAATTTCCAACCCTGCAAGGGGGGTAGTTCTTGTGAGTACTGTGTTGAGGCATCTCTTTTGGCTGTCTTATCTTCAACAGGACATCCATTCTCCTTTCTTGTCTTCACTTGACAAAAAGCTCCATGGCCTCCTTCGCATTCTGTTCTTGAGCTTACATTTACGCAAGCTTCTGTCCTTCAGCTTATATCTACTCAAGTTATGTGAAAGGCTGTTCTCACAATATAGAAAAGCTGTTCTCATGATTCAGCATTATTGACTTTTTACCTCCTTTTTTCATAGTTCCTTCTCAGCAGTATTTGTGAGATATGTATAATATCTACAGCCTAGGTGATAATGGCTAAATAGTGGCTTTTCACTATTTTTATTTCATAGCATATTTTTCCCCAAGTCTTACATTTTATTAGAAAAGTTTCAGTGTTGGTTTAGTGACAGCTGTCACATGCAGAATGTTAATAAGTGTCAGAAGGCATTCTTGTCTCCATCCAGCCCAGCTTATCCCTTTTGTATTTTTAGTAACACATGCCAAATATTGTGATAGATGTACACACACAGATAGTTTGCAAACTCTATGGTTTTCCCATTTTTGAGTCCCTTGATGTTCTAGACCCTGAAATCTTTGTCCAGTCTTCATAATGTAGGCTTTTTCAGGAAGGCTAAGATGTCTGTGCTGTGAGGTACCAAGCCTTAAAGGGAATTCTTAATTAGGAGCTCAGTGACCATGGCATTCTTCTCTGATTTAATGACAGAATGTTGGGAGAAAATGTAGACATTTTTACTACTCAAAATAAATTTTGTTGCACAATAAAGAAGTATGAAATAAAACCAAATAAATCATCTTTCATCCATTCATGTTTGATATGGAAGAAACCAATACTTGTGTTGCAAAGTATTATTATGCAAATTTTGTCAAGGTGATCTTTTTTGTTTTTCTTGAATTATCTGCTGCAGTTATCACCTATTGTTAAACTGGAACTTTGTCTACATTTTTACCTCTTTGTGGAATATTAATGGTAAACAGTAAATATTCTTGCATAGTAGTTTTCGCATATATGTGACATTTAGCATTATGTTTTAGAATCTCAAATAAACTCAGTAAAGGAAATGAAATTTTTATGGGGTATAAGACAGATCAAATACTTACCACAGACTTCTCAGGAAAATCACTTTCAGGGCCCTGTTCCCAGGCTGAGGATTCATTCTTTGCTGCAATTTACATTCTTAGACCTCGAAAAGTTTTATGACTTCCCTCTACAAGCCCTTGCAGTCAAAAAGAGGCAACGCAAAATTGAGCTGTGTATTAACATTGCTGAGGTAAGCAGGCTGCTCAGAATGATAGTGATTGTGCATTGGTGATTCAGCTGGCCTTTGCAGAAATATTATGTGGAAAAAAATCTATCAGTTAAATGTGAGTTTCCAGCACACTCTACTAGCTTACAGGTTTTCCAGTACTTTGCATCTGAGATATCAAGACTGGGTTATTAATGGGGAAACCTGCTTTTCTATCATGATGTTTTCCAGTTTGGAAGTAGGTTCAAAGAAACACAACTACATGGTTGTGAGATAGATGTATCATCATAGTGACCTTTTTTTTTTTTGTAAACTCTTCCACTTCCAAGCATCACACTCACATTATTGAGACAGAGATGTACTGCAGATAAAAATTATTTATAGCATGATTCAGCCAGAATATTTTTGTACTTGGTATCATTTCACTTCATTCCACTACACAGAAAAGGATAAGCGTCAGTGGGAGGGTAAATTTTTGTGTTTTAAGTACATCTTCTGTTGTTACACTGCAGAAAATTTTCATTCTTTCTTTTTTTTCCCTTTCAAGATACATTTTAGGTAACTTTTCATTACTTTCCAGTGAACACATTAAAAAACCTTCACCATGTCCTGTTTAATTCTTGGAAAAAAAAACCCCACAAAACCTGGAGATTTACAGTACCATTAATAGTCCAATGACCATTCACTTATCTGATTTGTCTATTTCTAAAAGCTCAAAACTAAGGAAGTTACACAACTGATTGCTTTTATGTCCTATAAGATTTTTCAAAACAGTTTTGTTCTATGTGAAGACTTAAGTGACTGGGAGAATATTCAGAAGATAATACAAAATTCTGCCAAAAAAAAAATCCACTTTTTTTCAAGAAACAAAATGTGCCTTCATATAGCTGAATAAAATAAAGAAAAAAATAAGCAAACAAACAAATAAAGGATGCTAGAAGTAGACTTATCTATAAAAAAAATTAGTCACTAATCACACCAAAACATATTATTAGACTCATGTGAATGAATCCTCAAATATTAGAGTTTGATACAGTCATGACTTTAGATTCATGTCTGTATCAAACTCTAATTTGTCATTAAGTATTTGGGAGCTAACACTTCTCCCAGGATCTACATAATATATTATCAGTATCATTATGTGCACAACCATAAAAGTAACTTTATACTCATAAATGCTTATTTCATATATAACATTACATGTAACGCAACACAAATACAATATTATACATAACCAACGCAAAACTGTTTGCCTTGGCCCATCAATGCAGTCTATCCAGGTCCCTCTGTAGTGCCTTTCTACCCTCCGGCAGATCATCACTTCCTCCCAACTTGGTGTCGTCTGCAAACTTACTGAGGGTGCACTCAATCCCCTCATCAAGATCATTGATAAAGATGTTGAACAGAAGCGGCCCCAGTACCAAGCCCTGTGGGATATCACTCATGACTGGTTGGCAACTGGATTTCTTTGTGCTACTTGGGCTGCTTCTACTCCTTACCTCAGACTCAGAGTTATGTTCATGTTGGTAAAATCTTTACAAAGTGGGAGCTAGGTAGCTAAGACTAGTGGTACTGTGATGTAAATACAATATACTCTTTTATTAAGATTTCTAGCATAGGGTAATAGATTCCTTAATGAGCAGAAACATCATAGGAAGTTTGTTCTTGCTTTATCAGATTTGTAGAAACTCTGGATTCTTTTCTTTTTAATTCTTGAGATGGTGTTTTTCACCAAAAAGTAGTCCTAAAAGAGACAGAGAGAGAAGAGAGAAAGAGAATAATTAATGAATTAATTACGTATTTGTATTGATTTTTATTGTTTGGAAAAAGGCACAGTCATAAGTGAAGTCCTTCTTTTCCTTATTCTAGTCCCTACTTGCTCACTCACCTTTCTTATCTGTTTTGAAATCTCTCTCTAAATGTCCCTCTTTTTCCTTCCACAGAACAGGGATAATTCAGCGGTTGTTCTCATTGTGTCCAACCAAAATAAAGAGTCATATAAAGGGCTCAGCCTATGGGTTTCTCAGTGCTAGTGCTTTAATTTGTGTTCTTTTCAAGTGAATTTCCCAACTGTGAAGACGTGTTTTTGTTCTCAGCACAAAGCACTTAGTTTCAGAGGCATGGACTCCATTTCTTTCAGGTTAAACGTGAAGTAGAAGATGTGATCTAACTGGTCATCTATGTTTGCAGAATTCTGAAGCATCACATATTTGTGAAAGTGCAGTATGTCTCAGAAGATTAAAAAAATTACTTGTTTGGAAAGAATCTTGGAAACTGTTGTATTTTCCCTTCAAATGAAGCATAGCCATCCCATTGGGAAATAACCATTACTACTGAAAGTCTACAAATATTAAAGAGTGAAGAAACTATGAACACAAGTTGAACAATGTCTAAAGACCAGGTTAATCTGGATAATTCATATGGTATGAGCATTGTTTAAAAGAAGACATATATTTTGGAAACATTTTTTTTCCTAGAACAAAATACTATTTTGAATTTCAGAAAAATATTAGATTTCCATAACTAAAAAAGAGACCAGCTTGCCATCTAAAAGCACAGAAGAAAAATAATAACATTTATAGCTAGACATTCTGTGAGTCTAATAAAACATTCTCACACGTCGACATACAAGAGTGTTATATGTGGGTTGCTCTGAAAACAATGCCTCCTATTTTGTTATGTTTTTCGACAACTTCAGAGGTGGGTGCTGGTGATATAACAATAGAGGTGAACCTTCCCTGGTAATATTCCATTACATAGTAATGTTTTTAACTGTTGTGATAATATACATTTTAAAAGTACATTTCCTGCATCAAATCAAAGGCAATTAACATTTTATGTTGCTAATTTTGAAAACAGACAACTAATAATAATTCAGTGTGATTCTAACTTCGGATACTATTCAAAGTTACAGAATGTTGGGTTGTTTTTTTGGTTTGTATTTTTGGTTTTTTGTTTTGTTTCGTTTTTGACTAGCCACATAATTATTGGATAAAATTTTTGTTGTAATTCAAAATGTTCTAAAAATATCAGTGTTATCCAACTCACAACCTAAAATTCAGTGAAAAGGCTATGCAACAGTATCCTCTTTATGTGGGTAGACTTGTTATTGGCCTCGCTATAGGATGAAATAATTGTATGAAGATACCTGGCCTGAACTATGAGTGGAACAGACTGAATGATTCAATAGCTGTGTTTGGCTACAAGATGTATCAGTATAAAAGCAGGGAAACTGAAGCATGGATTCATAAGTCAAAATCTTCAAAATTGTTTATGCATTCAAGCATGCACAGAAAATAAAGGATGCCACAGTGGAGCAGAATTGTGACTGATGTGTTTTAGTGGAAAGTTACAGAGTGCTAAGGCCGATTATGTTAAGGTAGTTCACTGCCGTTGATTGTGTAACATCAGGGGCTCGGTAGAATGAAAGGACAACTTTTATATCAAACATGAACCAGGCAGTACTAAAAATGTAAAGGAACAGATGCCGCTATACTTAATTCAGTGACCACACGTACCAACTCCAGGAAGGTTAAGGTAAAAGGTCCGTGAGATAATTCAGAGTTTTTATGTCATTTTACAGAGAGTAACTGATTTAAAATATGTACATGCCGTAGTTTCAGAATGAGTCAGGTTCTATTTGATCTTGATTTTGAAGGACATATCAAATGTCTCCTTATAATATCCTCTCCACCAGTAGAAATCACATTTTTGTCTCATTAATTTCAATGTTAATTTTAATTATACTTAGCACAACGCATGAAAGAGATTGGTGGTAATAGCAGCAATGGGAAGAGTTTGAAGCTGTTTAGGAAAGCATTCAGGATTTTGCAGCCTTAAGTCAACTCCCAGAGGGCAGCAAATCAGACTCTTTAGATCACATGATTTAGAGCATATAGAAAAGTCTATGAAAACAACAGATGAATTACAGCTAGAGCAAAGTGTGGTTACTGTATTATTTATTAGCATGCAGCAAATCACTCACAGCAAATGCTCTCTGCTCGATAGATTTTATGCCTCTGGAATTACTGAACCAAACAGTCCAAACAGTTCCTTGACACCATTTGTTGATTTAAATTGTGTGATTTTTTTTTTTTTTAATGAACTTATCCTAAGCAGTTCAATGTTTCCATAGCCAGCTTGTTTAAAGGTAGTTCACTCTACTCTGCAATGCACAGCACAGTATGTGAGAAAAACAAAAACCAAACAACAACAACAACAAAAATACAAGAAAATATTTTCCAGGTAAAAATGAAATCATTCTTAAAATTTACAAGAGAAATCATTCAAGAAAACATTTTTAATTTTTACCTGATGCAATAACTAAGAAGCACATTTTTCCATTTTCCTCACTAAGAATTAGAGCAGGCATGTCTAACCCGGCATGGCATGGCTTGCAGTGTGGCTGCCCCCTCCCCATGCCATCCTAGCAGGGACTGGCGCATACTCATTGGTCAGCAATGACCAAACACTGGTGCACTATCAACTCTGCCTGAGCTGAAACCGGGGCACAGCGCAGTGCCAGCTCAAGTGATGGGAAAAAAATTTATTCATTTTGATACACTGGCTAAACATAGTCCTGTGAACAGAAAAAAAAAAAATATGCAGCTTTGCTTTCTACTGTGATAAAGCACTTTTTTTTTTTCTCATATTTGATGTTCTATTTTGCTTATTTTGAAATCATTTACCTGTTCGGGAATGGAGGAAGGAGACAAAAGAAGGAATCAAAAAGATAATAAGCCTTTACAAATAGCAGCTTCTCCCAGATTTCTTCCACTGAAACAGATGAATTTCAAACTCAGCTTTTGTCAAGTGATTAAAAATGTTGGAGGCTTATGCAGAAAAAATACAGTTTTCTTAGGTAGCTAGTAACACAATGTTTAAATAATAGTATTCAGGGGGATAAAATGCATTAGAAAACTGCAACATTTTGAGGATATGGTCTTTCTTTTTTTATAATTTGACAAGTAAAATCTTGAACAAATTCTGGAATGGATGAAAATTTTTCCAGTGAGTGTTTGACAACATGTTTTGTGAAGGAAAGTACACAACACACTTTATCATTGGACTTCAAAGTTATTCTGAGATGTTTTCTGCCAGGAATATTAGAACTATAAATCAAGGCTGAGAAGTACTGAAGTAAAGGATCCATATCATAGACAAAAATTGCCGTGTATTTACTGTCATATCTGTTTAAAAGCAAAAATGTTTTGCATTCTACCGCATATGAAATATATGGATTAAGTTAGAAACAAACAAATAACAAAGCTTACAAGCAAGAATAAAGAAACTATCTTTAGAAGTGATTTTATTTTCATCCAGTTCTAATCTTTAACACTAGTAACCTAGATTGAAGTATCATCTAATTTCATGTGCCCTTTCTAAGTCTGATAAACAAAAGATACACATGAAATGCTCCATTTTTTCTTCACTATATTTTCTTTTTAATGGAAGTTTCTTACATGTAATATTTTTCATTTTAAAAATTCTTGTGTGGAACTGTGGATTTGCCGGAGGAATTGAAATAAAGCTCTGCCCCTCCCTCCCCTCCCCTCTTCTCCTCCTTCTCTCTCTCCCTCTCCTCTCCCCTCCCTCTCCCCCCCCTACTCATGTGGCAATCCCTCCATTGCCCCAGAGGTGGTAATAATGGATTATGTAGCACACCTTGATGATCTCTACCCTCTTATCAAATCAGGTTCCCTGATCCTGAAATACTCTTATGTCATGGAACATTTTAAAAGGAAATTCTAGAGAAGGATGTTTGTGCCTATGAACACCCATGCATTTGCACATTTGCTATCTGAGAAAGAGTAGACAATATTCTAGCAGCTGGGTGGGGCTAATACTCCTTTTCCTTTAATGTAGACATTGAAGTCTCAATTCAGCAAGAAGAGAAAAATACCAAGCAGTTAGAACACCCCAGCAACAGCAACAAGCCTACAACAAAAACCCTACAACCTAATATGCAGGCAGCATCTGCGGGAGATAATGGATGGACTTACTTTTTACATTTTTAATCACATGGACTGGATGAATTATTTAAAAACCTTAAATATATAATGTTTTCAAAGTGGAGAAATGGAGCAAGTTTCTATAGGTATTGACTTCCCAAGTACTATATGGAGAGGCAAAGTATTAAATTTTTAAATATTCTGACCTTAATCTTTACATTACAGACTATCAGTGTATTGATCGGGGCAGCGTGCTTGGTTTCTTCTAGAGAAGTCCTTTTGAAGATATCACTGCCATTCTAGGAAATACACTATTGTATCTTCATCTTCCCATATATTCAGAGGCCCTCTGAGTTCATTTTGTCACAGCTTTTTTGTTGTTGTTGTTTTAAAAAATGAGATAAGATCCTAATTTTTGTGAATAATAAACTTTTTGTTCAATTGTTAAAGAATATGTGGGTGCCTGTTTAACTGCAACTTTGGATTTTGCAGAGTCACAGGTATTGTTTCAGCTTTTCGCTTCACAACTTTGAAACTGAATTCAAAAGTTCAATGACTAAAAGGAGTAAGTAAGTTATCCTATAAATAAAGTGAATAGGAAAAGGAGGCAAAGGAGTTCTCTGATTTAGACAGACTTTAAGAATTCTAATATTTCACAGATACTGTAAATATAGAATATTAAAATTCTGATAGAAATACTATATCAGTATAAATCTCAAACTGTCAATAAGAATTTACTAATTCCAGTTTTACAATTCAATTTCCAGTCATTTCCATCACCATCAAGTTATTTGAAAACACAACTGAGAGAATGTCAAGGTTTCCACTTATACTCCATGCCCATTAGTGAAAGTGCATAAAGCAAGAGTTCTGAAAAAGTTTTGGTTTTTTTACATTCATAACATCAAGGTAGTATCTATAAAGGTGTTTCATAGCCTTTACTGTGATATAGGGCAGTAAAATGAATTTAGAACTAAGCTGTATCTTCAATACTTGACTGTAATTTTTGTTTGCTCCTACTTAAAAAGAGTTTCAGCCATTGAAAGTTGTAGATAGAGGGCTAGAAATGAGGAAAAAAAAATAATTCCACAGTGAATGAAGCAGTGGAATAGATTTTCTAGAGCCTCCAACAATCACGATCTTTAAGAACAGACTGGACTGCCCCAGTCAGGCTAATTTAATTAAAAATATAGATTAAATAATATGATTTGCCATGTACAGGTTTGGGTATATTGATGAAGTCTTACCTCTATTGAAATCAATGACAAAATTCCCATTGACTTCATTAGAACCAGGATATAATTTCTTCTTAATAGATTTGTATTACATTTGGAACTGAATAAAGATTTTCTGACATTTCTGTCTAAAAGGAAAAATAATTTTAAAAAAGGAAGACAGTATAAAGAAATATTTGAAAATGAAACACAACTGAAGGAATTAACACAAATTGTACAATATAGAGTTTATAGGTTTTTCCCTATAAATGAAACCACAAATATTGTAATGTATGTGGAATCAACAAAAACAACACAGTCAACCAAACAACAACAAAAAAGCATAAAAGTGAAAATCCACAAAATAAATGTAGTATCTATGCACTACCTATGATAGCTTTGTCAGTGTGTCAAATAGATGTACAGTAAACTCTGGAATCTCATGCAGGAGAGACAGCAAGTGTTCGGTTTGAAGGCGGTTACAGGAACTTCCCAGGCCATGTTTTCTCACATTTCTAGTTTGGTTCCGCTCAGCTATGCTGTGCTGTTGGCTTGCTGTCTATACCTGTTTGTTCTCTATTGATTACCATACGAATAGGAGTGAAGCATACATCATACTGCCACAGTTTATTTCTCATTGCAATGAGATGAGTGGAGTACCTAAACAAATTTCTCATTCTTGTTGTCTGCCTCTGGCCATGCAAGGCTGGAATATTATACATACCATTTCATTCTAATGCTGGCCTTCTACTTAATATTTATTTTCTCATCCAATCTATGAAACTCATATTGTCATTTCTGTTCAGACAACAGAAACCAAATCAATGGATCAAAAAGTAAGATTTAGGTTTTTTAAACCTTCATGCTCTGCAGAGCAGGAACTATTCAAAATATTGTTCTGTTGACACTCACGAAAAAAAGAAAAGAAAAAGAAAGAGAAAATATACAAAAGAGTGATGGAAGCATTGATCTTTAAGATCACTGGTCTTGTGTTGTTTCTTGTCTGTCAGGCTTCACACCTTCTGTTATCTATAACTCAGGAATAAATACAATTATCAATGTACTGTATGCACAAAACAAATTTTATTCCATAAACTTAAGAGATTTGTCTCCTTTCTGGGAAAACTGTGTATACTGTCATACAGTAAATTAGTACTGACTACTTAGAAGTCATTGTAAGTGGCTTGTAGCAATTGTTTCTAAAGGTAGGTGAAATACCAAGGCACAACTTCAAATCTGAAGATTTCTGGTAGTCATGGCTTAGATGCATACTTCCATTACATTTTCCTTGAACTCACTTAGCCAGCCCCAAAGGCTTTATGGAACCTTATTGGTAAAAATTCCCTTTGAAATAAGACCAAACTTTAATATAGTTGAGACCATTCCAAATAAGTGTTTGAGTTAAACCTTACACATAGTTCATCTGGATGCACATCTTGTGAAAGTTTTAAAGAGCACTCATAGGTAACAAAAAATGAAGTCTTTTGAAGCATTGTTTTCCAGCATCTCAGTCTTCAGCAGTATTCATGTTTAATTTTATACCAGAATGTTGGAAATACAGATTAGGCTCTTATTTTAAGGTTGTTACTTAAGATATCTCTATCAATTTTTATTGAAACAGGAGACTCAGAATGCCATGAAAGTAATCTGAAGCCTGAATATGTCAATGTCAGGCAAAGGACAGTCTTTAGACACATTTTACTTATATTACTTGATAAGGGAAACAATTGATCTTCCTGAAATATTATATTTGAGCATGCCTAATTTTCTGGAGGGAATATTATTTAGTATTTTATCTTGTGAAATATTATTTTGCAGTCTGAATCAGGGTTAGAAAAAGAGTAAAGTCCAACACAGGGATGCCCCTTTCTGCCCCAGAATTTATAAAAGTTTAATTCACAAAATGTGAACCACTCAAAATAGTGTTGAGTGAGTCAATATGACAAGCTGCCAAGCCTCCTCCACTCCATGAAAACAGCCCTACTTGTTTTTATCTTTGGGATATAATAATCAACTCAAATCTCTCTGTGAGATAATTTTCACATTATAAAAAATGTCATTTCATTCTTGTAAGGAATTCTGGCATGCATGAGTTCAAAATATCAGCACAAAGGCAAACAAGACACAAAGAAAAAAAAACAATTTGTGATCTCACTTGGTTTCATTTTCAGTTCCTCTTTATGTCTGTTGCCATGTTTCAGCATGATGAGGGAACCAGCGAAGTGCTGTCTCCATCTTCCAGAAAAACAGCAGAAGTCTCACTACACTCACACACAGTCCTAATTTTTAAATGGATTTGGTCACAGGGGAACTCAGGTAATCATATTCTCATGAGGTGAGGCATGTTCTGTGGTCACTAGAGATGACTTTTACAGGAACAGCAGGAAAAAAAAACTCATTCTATATCGTCCTGTGGAGGTGTCCTTTTGCAATAGCACTGCTTATGGGAGAATCTATTGTGTCAAGGAAGTATACATTTGCAAAGAGAAATTACTGGGGCCAAACATCATCAATTTCAATTAAAAGCAGTCTTGGATATCACTGTGAACACCAGATGCTCTTTGTTGACAAAGATCTCTTTTATACATTGCTCTGAGTCCTTAAACTCTCCAGAAATTTTTATTCCAATAAAATAATCAAGATAACTAAACAGTATCAAACCAAAGAGTTATTCTGTTTGATAGTAGGCAACCATGTAGTAATATAACATTTTAGTGAAGAAAACATTATCTGACCTTAAGATATGGTATGGACTAAATGGAAATTTAGGTGCATTTACAGCAGCCTTATCTCTTGAGCAGAAGCAAAACTTGGGCACAGGTGCCCAAACTGATATTTCTGCTCATGCAGTCCTCCTGTACTTTGCAAATCATCCTGCAGTAGCATGAGGGAGACTGTATTAATTCAGGTGCTGCTCACTACTGATTAGGATAGCAGTAAATAAATCTATCTAAGCAATGAGAAGTAACAGACCTAGCATTTTTCAAGGACTTTTCCAATAATTTGTTTTATTGTTTAGCAGAGGTATTTTCAGCTGTTTTTTTAGTGTTTCTGTTGTTGTTGTTGTTTGTTTGTTTGTTTCTGGCTGTTTTTGACCTATGCTAAGCACAAATTCAAACAAATTTATCATGATAACTTCTTCTGACCTGAAAACTTTTGAATGAAATAAAACTGCACATCGTACATTTATGAATGTAGATGTGATGTAAAAGTGAAACTCATTCTATACCACTGTCACAAAGGCATAGGCTCACCCTGCTGTAAAGTTTCAAAAGCAATTCCATTAAGAGGAATTGCTTTGAAAATAAATACATAAAGTGCATTATTGGTACAAACAGTACTACTATTCTGCTCTGTACTACTTTTTCAATAAGTGCTTTTACTTTAAATGGAAGCCTAGTACATCAGCATGTACCATACTCTCACTAACCTCAATCTTCTGAAATATGTGAATGTGTATTTTGAAATGTCAGTAAATCCTGGGCATGCCTCATACATTTGGAGAAAAAAAAAAAAAGAAAGAAAGGCTTAAGTGCTAAATGCAACATGGTCTGAGTGGTGAGCTCTGAAAAGTCAAAATGTAATCAGAACTAGAGGTTTCACATGTAGTAATTATGACTGTACATGGTACAGATGTGTTAAACGTGTTAAACTTCTTTATAAGGTTACTTTGGAAAGTGAGAAAAACATACTTCTTAATCTGGAATCCCAGTTTAAAGTCTAAAGTTCTGAAGTGGATACCTGACTTTACATGCAGGAGGGGATAAGTACTCTCCAAGGGACTGAACCAGTCATTCACCTCATCATCCTCACTCATTTCCCTTCTAGTGATAAGGATGAAAATTGCCCCTACCCCTGGCAGTAGGCTGAAGATGTAGCTGCCTTGAGACAAAGCTGCAGTGCACCCCAGTGGGTATTGCATAGGACCTTCATAAGATTCTGGCAGATTCAGTAGGAGATGAAAATAGACCACAGATAAGTCTAATAATGGCAAACAGTCAATGAGAAAACAGGCGCTTGCCAAGTGTTCTTTCACAGAGTCTTCTCCTTCTTCCACCATCTCCTCCACAGTGCAGTATTTGGAATTGAAAAGCTGCTGATATTTTTGTTGTTTTTTTTCTGTTTTATACTAGAGATGAACCAGTAGAGATGAAGCATTAACCAGCCACTGCCAGAAACAAAGATGGAACCAGCTTGGAGAATTCAGAAAATCTGTGAACATACAGAATAATTTTAAGCATTCATCTGAATCTTCCAGTGACAGAAGGAACCAAGACAAAGCTGAAATTTGCTGGAAGGAAAACAGCAGAATGTCTGGTATCTTAGTGTAGTTTTACACCTGACTGGAAGCCAGGCACATCAGACTGCTTCCTTCTCTCTTTTTCCTGTCAGCAAAACAAATGTGTGAATATTTCTGGTTATTTACAAAGAATCATCTAAAAGTATTTTTATAAGTATTATCTACAAAGAGTGTATGAGTACAACATAGCTATATATGAGTCCTTCAGTTCATTGCTGAGTGTCAATAGCCATATACTTATACGTGGATACATACATAGCAACATGAATTGTATGACTTACCTCTAGCTTGCAGTGCCAAACTCCAGAATATTCATTTCTGAATGAGACACAAATAAAAAATATCAGTTTGGAGTTTCAAAATGTGAAAATATTGTAATAAAATCTCTACACATATGAAACAACTTTCTTCCTCCCGTTCTGTCAGGAAAATCATACCAGAATATCTCATTTCTCATGGGCACAAATTGAAGCAAAATATTTCCATTTTCAGAATAAACTTTAAATCTTCCATTATTTACTGTTTTGGTGAACTGCTAATGAGCCCAATGAGACTTGTGGTGTGACATCTTCTCAGTCTTGCTGCCCTTTCTGATCAGGGCTCTCTGGAAAAACATCTCTGTGGGGACAAGCATTCACACAGGTAGTCTGGGGCAGAATGTAGGAATTTCATTACTTTATTGTCTCACAGCAGATGTGTTATGGGTGCAAAGGGGAAGCAAATGAAATTACAGAAAGTACTGAAAAGGCAAAACATACTATTAAAATCAATTGAAATTCTGGGAAATTTCATCCAAAAAATGGTATTTTAAAATAAAAACAACAAATATGATAGAGTAATTAATGATACTGGAACTAATTTCCAATATTACTTAAATAAGTAAATGGGAGTTCTATCTGAAGCATTCACATTTTTGTATTATTTTCATAAACAACCAACACCTACCCACATACTTTCTTAGTGCATGCCACATTTCTTGGTTTCTTTAGACTGATAAACTGACTTAAGATGAAGAGAGGTGTCTTTACAATGTCTTCTATGTATTTAAAAGAATTTATTTAATTCTGCATTTTTCTTGTGTAATAGAAAGTTATATAAATCAATTACTTGCGCATTTGATGAACAGCTGAGAAAAGCAAAACACCTGACAGCTGCTAGGTGAATCACCGGCAAAAAGTGCTACTTTGAGGGCTCTATTGTGCCATGCACCTCTTTGTTCTCTTCCAGACACGAGTTGAGAGCAGAGAGCAAGCTGCAAACTGTTAGCTCAAATAATATTCATGGCTTACTGTTTTGCTCCAATGTTTTAATGACAGAGAATAAAAACTGTCTTGAGAAAAATGAAACTCAATAAGAGAAGAAAAAGACCAAGAAAATGGCACACATATTTATTACCAGACAACTAGGTGTGTGGTATAACACATTACAGTTTCACAAACAATCAATACAAATTATTGGATATAAAATTACTTTTTGGTTACCACTGTGAAAACATAAGCTTTTCAAGACATTCCTCACACCACTATTGATTTTAGTCTACTTTTTCTATTGCATTTTTACAGCATCTCATGTCAATTCTAATGTCTCCATTCTACAGTTAAATGCTAAGCAAATGCGTGAAGGATAAACCTAGGAAATTTTAAGGGTGGAGAGTTCTAAATACTACTTTTTGTCTTTTAATCTCCGTGCTCTTTTTACCACAGCTTGCTAAAGAATTAAATATTTTCATAATCAGGTTATATACGAGAACTACCAGACTTTCTCTAACCTTTTCATCCCTTTTGATTGTTTGTTTCAGGTTATTATTGTTAAACTATTCTGCAGCAGCTTTCTATCATGTGGTATTTTGCTTCCTGCTGGTTCCCATGGCAATGGTCAGGTCATCTGTCAAACGACTGAGCAAGTATACTATTGTCCTCTCTCAGAGCTGGTAAGTGGGTTCTTCTATTTTTCATTTGTCAGTTGTCAAACACTCAGCTACAAGCACTGCACTTCTGGCCCTCTTCTTTTCCTGAGAGGTGGAATAGGAAACTTAAGGACGAAGACAAAGGTGAAATTTTGCTGCTTTTTCACTTTTTTTTTTTCCCCAAGGAAATGAGCTTTGTATGATATACCGATTTACCAGAGAGTTGGTATAAGATGTGGAATTAGCTGGTTTGAATAAAAGGTGGTACACAATCCACTGTGATGAGAACGATGTATGCATCTTGTTACTTTGTCCATTATTTTCAGTGTGCTGGTATCTCTACACCGATAGAGCTCTGTTGTTCTCATTGAGGAATGTCTATATTTGGGATGTATGTATAATGGCATATCTATGAAAAAATATGTGCAGATGTATGTAGATGGACTTCAAGGGCCCTTCCAACACAAGCTACTCTATGATTCTATGAGAACAAAGAAAATGACTGGGTACTCTGCTAACAAGATTTATGGCAAAAGACTGAGAAAGTCACCACTGTTTAATTTCAGACATGAGAAGAGTAAGGGAAGGTGTGATTATAGTCCTCTACTCAGAAGGTGCCCCTCAGAAAAGAGAAGAATCATCTGTTGCCTAATGACTGGGGAGTGTGGAACAAAAGGCAATAGACTTAAATTTCATCAGATGAATTTAGGGTAAGTTTTATCATCTTGTGGGGGATTAACTCATTAGTTAACTAGGGTTAATTGTGCACCCCTTTCCAGGAAAGGTTGCGTTCAGGCTAGACAGCTTTCCAAAGCATTGTTAGGTGAAAGAATAAAATATCCAAAACAGGTTTCTTGTGCTGTCTAGTTTTGTTAGTGAGCCACTTGGGAGCTTATATACTGTGAAGCTGGGGAGAGCAAACCACCACTGATTTTAGAATGTCATTCCTCCAATCTCTCATTTGTTATTTGATGTTTCTTATATTAAGAAGAGACACTGAGTTTTACTAATGAAGTACAGAATCTAAAGTATTTATTATTACTATTCTTCGGAGAAACTTGTACTAGGACTTAACATAAGGTAACCTTGTGGTTTGTGAAATGTTACTGTCAAAAATGTTTGTTTTTTTTTTCCCATTTTTCTTCACGTTAAGTGGTAGTCCCTAACTTTTTATTTATTTATTTGGGCACACTGGAGACAGATACCCATTACAGCTTCAGCAATTGTACTTCTTGGCTGTTGTTTGTAGTGGCTTACAGCTCAGTAGCATCTTCAGTCATAGCTTATACACTGTCTGCCATTGTAAACTAAGAGTAGTATCTCATGAACTAAAATCTCACTCATTTGCAATGTTTCTTATACTTATTAAACAACTTCTAAAGCAAATATAATGATGCAGAATTCTAAGCTGTTTGACATTCCAGAATCTTTAATAGGTGAAATGGTAGTATTGAGTAAAAGAATGCTTCTGAGAACATGAAAATAATTGTCAGAATGAATCTAGAATTGGAAGATTTTTTATTAAAATATTCAATAAATATTTAACAAACATCTACTAAGCAGCAAGCCTTCACAGCTTCCTCTCTCTCCCTCTCTTCATAAAAAAAATAACGGCATTTTTCACCATTTGGTGATTTAATAATTCTAGCTGTTCCAATGTCTGATTAAAAATTGAGACAAGGAAAGCTGTATTTTTCTTCTACATTAAATTTAAAGTGACAGATGATGGGCTAGAAGTGAAAGTGAAGTGTTATTAGTTCTTTAGCAAAAACAGTTATAGTTTATAATCAAAGGGAAATGCTTTGTGTCGCATCCAGCTTAACACAAGTGCTATGTCGCTTATCAGTTGTGTTGCCAGTTAGAGTGCTTTTAGGAGACTGGAAACCACAGCAGACAAATGGATGAAGTCAGGGTTCTAGAAAAACTGCATCCTTAGTAAAAACACAGATTTATATTTTTCATACTTATGGGTCCGTGTGATATTACTGTGTTACTTGTTTCTCATGATTTGCTTTGTTTCTCCTCTCTTTCATACTAGTATTCCAATGTTGAATGATGGGGCTCCTACCTATATTCAATGAAATCTGCTAATAAATCTCAAATTTTCCTCAAGTAAGCAATCCTGCTGCAGACTCAGCTCTCTCTCCCCAGACATTACTAAATACAAAATAAGATTTGTACTCTGACAGTGTAAGCATTTACTTTACCAGAAAGTATATTAGCATAGGCATGTCTCAGCATAATGTGCGTCAAATTTAGAGTTTATAACTAATTTGTTCTGCTGTTAAGTGAATGATAGAATGACTTAGGTACATGGATATTAAGTATCAAGCTCATTAGGAATTTCATGTAGTGAATTGTGTCCTAAGTATGAGAGCTCCCAGCATATTAAATTACATTTAAGGAAAGACAGGGCTTTGTCTGAATCTCAAGAATGTTTCCCAAAGAGAGGGAAGAGAAGATTGTGAGAAACTGGAAGTCTGGAACAGTCACCCAAGAGCTCAGGGCTATAAACCGCACCAGTACTGCAGTCTCTTTACCTTCGTCTGTTCTCCACAAAGCCTGCAGAGAAAGAAAAAGGGTTATTAAAGGATTCAACTAGGAAAGGAATAACAATGCATGCCTTGGAGGTTGTTTTGATTAAAGTGCTCAGGATTGTGTTTTGTGTTTACTCTTTGACAGTGAATCTTGGGCTGTAGTGACTATGCTATTGCTGAATTTATGCTACTGAGGGATATGAGACAGGCAAAGAGTAAAACTAGGATTCTACATTTTACTAAAACTAAATTCCAGCTCTTTAGGGAGTTACTCAACAAAGCACCCTGGGAAACTGTCCCCAGGGCAAGGATGCAGAGCAGAGCCTGCAGAACTTTAAGGAAGCTTTCCTAAGGGCACAAGAGCTCTCAATCCCTAGGCGTAGCAAGTCAGGAAAGGAAGGCAAGAGACTGGCATGTCTGAACCAGGACCTGCTGGTCAAACTGAAGAGCAACAAGAAAATGCCCAGGCAGTGGAAACAAGGACAGGTATTCTGGAAGGAGTATAGGGATGCTGTTAGACTGTGTAGGGATGGGATCAGGAAAGCCAAGGCCCAACTTGAATTAACTTGGTAAGGGGTGCCAAGAACAAGAAAAGTTTCTACAAGTACCTCAACCAGAAAGGGAAAGTCCAGGAGGGTGTAACCCCCCAGTGAGTGATACAGGACAGCTGGTAACAAAAGAAAAGCAGAAAGCTGAGGTAGTTAACAACTTTTTTGCCTTGATCTTCTCTGATAACTGCTCATCACACAGCCCTCAAACGTTTGGTTTGGAAGGAGGAGATTGGGGAAGTAATGTCCCTCCCACTGTAAGCGAAGACTGGGTTCGTGACCACCTGAGGAACCTGAACATCCACAAGTCCATGGGTCCCAATGAGATGCATGCCAGAATCTTGAGGGAATTAGCTGATGTAGTCACCAAGACACTCTCTGATATTTGAAAAGTCACGGCAATCAGGTGAAGTCCCTGGTGACTGGAAAAAATACATCATACACATTTTTAAGAAGGGTAAAAAAGATGACCCCAGGAACAACTGACCTGCCAGTCTCACCTCTGTGCTGGGAAAGATCGTGGAGGAGATCCTCCTGGAAGATATGCTAAGGCACATGGAAGACAGGGAGGTGATATGTAAGAACCACCATGGCTTCATCAGAGGCAAATACTGCTTGACAAACTTAGTGGCCTTTTATGATGGTGTATCTGCATCAACGCACAAGAGAAGAACCACTGATGTCATTTAACTGGACATCAGTAAGGCTTTTGACATGGTATCCCACAACATCCTTCTCTCCAAATTGGAAAAATATAGATTAGATGAGTGGACTGTTCAACAGACGAAGAACTGGCTGCAGGTTCGAGTCCAGAGACTGGTGGTCAATGGCTCAGTGTTTGGATGGAGACCAGTGACTGGCGGTGTCCTCCAGGGATTAGTGCTGGGATTGATAATCTTTAATATCTTCATCAGTGACATTGACAGCGGGGTCATGTGCACCCTCAGCAAGTTTGCAGATGACACTAAGTCACTGGGATGCGGTCAACAAACCAGAGGGATGGGATGCCATCCAGAGGGACCTAGACAGGCTGAGCAATGGGCCCAGGTGAACCTCATGAGGTTCAACAAATCCAAGTGCAAGGTCTCGCACCTGGGTCAAGGCAAACCCCATTACCAATACGTGCTGAGAGATGAAAGGATTGAGAGCAGCCCTGCTGAAAAAGACCTGCGGGTACTGGTGAGTGGGAAGCTGGACACGAGCTAGCACTGTGCCTTCGCAGCCCAGAAAGCCAACCGTATCCTGGTCTGCATCAAAAGGAGCGTGGCCAGCAGGGTGAGGAAGGTGATCCTGCCCTCTGCTCTGCGCTGGTGAGGCCTCACCTGGAGCACTGCTTCCAGATGTGGAGTCCTCAGTACAGGAGAGACATAAACCTGTTGGAGTGCATCCAGAGGAGGGAGACAGAAATGATCCAAGGGATGGAACACCTCCCTACGAGGACAGGCTGAGAGAGCTGGGGCTGTTCAGCCTGGAGAAGAGAAGGCTCCAAGGTGAGCTGATAGCAGCTTTCAGTATATAAAGGGGAGCTACAGGAAAGCAGGATCCTTCTTTTAGCAGGGTCTCTTGTGATAGGACAAGGGGAAATGGTTTCAAGCTCAAATAGGGTAAAGATAGTAATAGATATAAGGAAAAAGTCTTTTACAGTGAGGGTGGTGAGGCACTGGAACAGGTTGCCTGGAAAGGTCCTATCCTTGGAGACTTCCAAGGTGAGACTGGATCAGGCCCTGGGCAACCTGATCTAGCTGTGGATGTCCCCGTTCACTGCAGGGGAGTTGGACTAGATGACCTTTGTAGGACCCTTCCAACTATAAGTATTCTGTGATTCTATGTTTCTATGGATCTATGATCTTTGTGAAGTGTACACTTCTATAAAACATAAGAAAAAAACACCAAATCTAAGCATATTCTTTCAGATACACTTTTACATGTATCTGAATAGTGGTGATTATTGCCTCTTCCAGTCTATTGTTTAGTGGTCAAACTAATAGAAGTCCACTGAAATGAAGACATTTCAGACTTTTTTTTCAGAAAGCAAAATAAATAAATAAATAAATAAGGAAAGAAAGAAAAAAAAAAGTAAGTTTGTTCCTAGTTTTGCAGCAAAATACACTAAACATTTTGTGTATTTTGGCCTACTGTTGATGCACAAGATCTGATGTGCTTGACAAGTGGCATATTGGCAAAGTTTACAGAGCTTTAAGAATATGCCAAGTATTGCCTACCAATAATATTAAACAGGAACCTGCTTGTCCCCATCTCCCTTTCTGAGAAATGTTTTCTGAATTAAATAGTAAATCTGGAAAGAGACATCTCTTTTGGTATTTCAAAACCTTCTGATGGACTGTAAAGCCTATGGGTTTTGTGTTTTCTGAGCTAGAACGATGTTCTTTTCTTATTAAAAATAGATTATATATATAACATAAGGAAGCTGTATCATTCAAGTGACATGAAATAAACCTCTTTAGCAGAGCCTTCATTATTATTTATCTGTGATACAATTCAGTTTCTTTTAGCATAACAAGGTTAACTAAATGATAATGAAAGCAAATGAGTTGAAATGAAAGCAAAGCTTGTGCTGATTTATCTGCTAAGTAAATTCAATTGCAAATGCTAAAGTATCTAAAATAAGTCTTAAAAGCTAGCTATGGCACTGTACATAATTCATGTGCTATTTTATAGCTAAAATATTTGATTCTATCTCTTTCATCTCTCACCCATGTCCCTATTTGTCAGTAGAAATAAAACCAAATATGGTCAGTCAATTAAGAGTGTAAGCCATAACAATAAATACTGTGGATTTTGGTAAACAAGATCTCAGTTCTTTAGCCTAAGCTCTCATTTATTCCATAGAATGCCCATTTTTATTGTTAAAAAAAAATTGAGTTTGATGCAATTCCCAGAATCACACAGAAAATCATTAATGTATGTCATGGTTTGAAGAGTTAATCAAGTGACACCCTCCCTTCCCACAGGAGAAGGGTGAGGCTTGGAAAAAAAAAAAAGACTCGATTCAGATAAGGGAACTTATTTATTAAAAGGAATGTGAGATACTACAGAAAAATTAGGAACAATAAATCAAACAAAAAACAGGAAGGGAGAGAGAGAGAGAGTCCAAGGCCTTATTGGCAGGCACTCGCTGCTGGACTCCCTGAAGGGAAGAGAGCTCTCCCTTGTCACCTGGAGTCAGAAATAATGGGGAGAATACTGAGGACTTCTGAGAACTGTAATCTGTCTCTTTTCAGCGTATCTTCCTCTTGGAGAGATGGAATTCATGTGAGAATAGCTGAGGCTGCTAGAAGTGTAGGACCCAGGAAGTGCAGGTCTCTGGCACTGTGTTCCAGCACGAAACAGCTTGCTCCGTGATGTCATGATATGGAATACTGATAAAACCATGACAAGAAAAATGCAGCTATAAATCTTAGGAATGGCAAGTTAATAAAAAAATGAAATTAAGAGTCATGGATGGCTTTTCTCATTTCTCGGTCTGCAGTGAATGGAGGCCTTCAAGGTGAGGCTGAACAGGGCTTATAGCAGCCTGGTCTAGAGGGAGGTGTCCCTGCCCATAGCAGGAGGGGTGGAACTAGATGTTCTTAAAGGTCCTTTCTGACCCAAACCATTCTATGATTCTATGATACTATCAATTCCAAAAGATGGACATGAAAGGAGCACTGGAAATGGACTGATACATGCTTGTGATTGTACCAGAGGATAAGTGCAGCAATGACTTTTCTGTGTAACACACAAAGAAGATGGTATCTCTTCCAGGTGAGTTGGGGTCTAGGAAAAAATGGAAAAAGATATAAGGACTGCTGCCACTGAACAGCAAATGAAAAGAAATCGCAGTGAAGTCATATCCTTTCAACTAGTCCTGACCTTAAACCTCTCCTTCAAGGAATTAGATTTTATAGTAAGCTGGAAACAATCTGTGTGGAAGATTGAGTTCATACATTGTATGCAAAATTACTCAGCTAAATATGTAAAAAAGATAAATAAATGTTCCTGTCTCAAAAGAGAAATAGAATTTATATTTATATACTAGGCCATCAGCAGGCAAATATATTGCACAGTGAAAAAAACAATATTACATAGAAAAAAACATTTTTGTTTAATCTACCATGTTGTGTTTCCAACTGTAAGCTATAACACAGAGTACTTGTTGAAAATACTGAGATTACAGAAATTAAGACAGTGATTCAGGAAAGATTCTGCTAACTGAAAACACCCTTTAGCCTTTTCAGACTTGAACTTATTGAAAAAATGAAAAAAAAAAGGAACTCAAGATACCTCTAGGAAAAGACACAATGAGATTAGGAATACTCTTCAGTGGTAAGGTTAGTAAAGCACCAAAACACAGTGACATGTTTGTCTCTGCTATACACTTTTGTTTTCTGTAAGTAGTATTAACAGAGTTCTGTCCTAAAAGACTGATGTTTCATATGATAATATTCAATTTAGTGATAAAAATCTGCTTGTTCTAAATAAACAGTAAATAAATGCATACATACATACATAAAACCACTGAGAATAAAGAAATGCAAGTGTACACCGGAAAAATTGGCATTTTAAAAATAATCTAAAGGAATATTACAAAAATGGAGAGAAGGAAGGAGAAGAAAATATGTTTAATAAAGTTGACAGTTTATAGTCAATCCCCACCTTTACTGTGCCTGAACAGAGAAGGTCTGAATGCACAGGACTGGATCTAGAGAACAGAGTCCTAGCTGTCCACAGCGCAGGTGTACTTCATTCATCATATTACAAACCTCCATTCTGGCATGCCAGTATGCTTCAGCTTTCACCACTTCAAAAGAAATGTCATTACTTATTTCCTACACTTGACAACAAGATCTGCAGGTATGATGTCTTCAGTTGCCCTTTTGGACCTGCTGCCAAGAACATCTGACAGCGTGTGCTCTTGCTTATCAGTAGCATCAACAACATTTCCCCTTCTGTCAGGAAACATCCTTAGTGAGGTACCTAGCCAAAAAAAAAATTAAAAAAAATTACAGGACAGAACAGCGCTGTTCAATCTCATCTTCTCATTGAGTCAGTTCATGACTTCTGAATGTTTTGTGTGCACGGGAATCTCTCTGAAAAAGGTGCAAGACATAGAGATTAACACCCTATATATATTCCATTAAACCTGATCAAGGTCTTCAATGCAAAGCAGAGCTGTGTGATTTTGTGAAAGAATACAAGCCTGACGGAGCATAAAAAACAAGTTCCTGCCAGAGTTAGTAGTCATCTGTTCTGTCAGTTCAATGTTCTTTGGATGGTGGCCAAGAAGGGTATTTAATTGCGATACAGACTCAAGAAAATATGTAAATACATGATTAAGATCATTGACCAGATGTTATGTAAGTAAGTGGTAAAGTGTTTTTACTGAGGAAGAC
This sequence comes from Numida meleagris, assembly GCF_002078875.1. Classification (NCBI taxonomy): domain Eukaryota; kingdom Metazoa; phylum Chordata; class Aves; order Galliformes; family Numididae; genus Numida; species Numida meleagris. Next base: position 67,144,899 of record NC_034438.1, read on the forward strand.
TTTTCACTGGTGCTTTGAGAAGGTTTTACTGTGTTTATGCACTCAGATTCAACAAAAGATTAATTGCATCAAGTTAAACATGAGCTTTTTTTCTGTCAGGGAGCAATACTGCATTAAAACTAAAAACATGAAGGGACGTGAATCACATGCAGTTAGCAAGAGGTCAGCACACCTAAATTTCACTGAATGATATTGTTACTTGAAAGAGAATCCAAACTTAAATCAATTCTGCAATTTCTCCTATAGTAGAAAATTCTTTTTGCATGTAATAGTGGCTTAGTACTAAGATTTGCTTCCACTCAGTACCTTTCAAAATAGTCATCTGCATACCAACATCATGAACACTCACACTGAAGGATTTCCTATTCAAAAACGAGAGAGAAAGAAAGAGACCTGTTTTATCCTCACAAAGAGCTCTACATAAGATTTAATTTAGTTCATTGTTTAGCTTCAGCAGTTGTTATACTACAGAGATGAGTTGTTGGTAGACTAGAACCAGTCCTAAGGGATTTGAAAAACAGACAGGTACAGGCGGAAAGAAAAAGATATAAAAGTACATACACACACACAAACAAAACAAAACAAAAACCCTAGGAAAGATTGCTAAAATCAGCAAATATTTGGATAAGTTCAGTTTCTTGAATGAGTCACATTTGCAAAAAAGCAATCATGGGGAAGGTCAGCAGTAAAGCAGGTAAGAGAATATAAGAGAATAGGAGAATGTGAGAGAATTCACACAAGTTTTGTGCAGTGCAAGTGTAAGGAAGTCGTTTCTAGCTTCTAGAAGGTGCACCTCACTGACACAAGTGTAAGAATATGTAAGTGAACAACCACTGTAACTACTGCATATAACTTTAACGAGCATGTCAGATCATAAAGGCAAATTCTCCTTTACGTGCATAAATCTATGTAAAAACAAGGAGTCACATGTAACTCAGCATCTTGTGACACAGACTTTTAAATAAAATGGGGATGCATTTCTTGCTGCAGTTCACAGCTCCTTCACAATTACCTGTGCATTCAGTTGTGATCTTACTACTTTTTTTTTAATTGGAAATTACTCCAGCCGTATAGTCAAACTTGAGAGTTTGTTCAGAAGCCGCTGTATAAACCAGCTATGTAACGCTTCGTATGATGTCGGCTCCACGCAAATTAAGCAGGGTGAAACCACACATAAATAATTCCTTCCTCAGACTTCTGTTTGCCAGATCTAAACTCACCGAGGCTAACAGATGGTTGCTGAAATCTACACAGCTCACGCAGCTTTTCTTCACAAGAGAGGGGTCACAGCCCTTGGCTCCCCCTGGGGAAACTCAGGAGAGCAGAGCGACCCGCCAGCTCTCGCGAGACCGGCTGACGTGGCGTGGGCATTGCCGGGGCAACGGAGAGGCTGAGGAGCATTAGGGAGTGTGAGAAGGAGGCTGATTGGTGGTGCCAGGCCTTACCGGCCCTGTGGAGCTAGGCAGCCGGCTGTGGCCCTGCATGAAGCATGTCACCCCCTACCACACTGCAAACGTGTAATGGGGGGGGGGCGGGCAGCAGGCAGGCAGTGTTCCTGCTAGAGTGTCCGCTCCCTGCCCATTGACATCTCATTAAGTTGTATTAATGAGAAGTATGGTCACTAGACACGTGGTATATCATAGCTTGGAGTTGCAGCACTGTTACTGATTTGCTAGATGAACATTTCAAAAGGGAGAAGAGGGAGAAAACAAATGAATAAGTAGGAATAATTCTCAAGAAACCTATTATACACTGATTTTCAGCTCCAGTCCTAGTAGGCACTTTTTCAAGTCTGCCCCATGTATAGACTTGTACTCATTTGGTGTGATCAGTGTTAGATTTTGATGTATTGAAAATGTGTTAAAAATGAAACAGATTCACAGCCTTGTAGAATTGTAGAATCATAGAATCATAGTCTGATTTGAATTGGAAGGGATGATAAAAATCATTTAGTTCTAAGTCCCTTGCCATTGGCAGGGACGCTTCCCACCATGTCAGGCTAGTTAAGGTTCCGTCCAACCTGGTCTTAAATACTTCCTGGAATGAGGCATCTACAACTTCTCTGCGCAGTGTGGTTTGGTGCCTCACCACCTTTACAGTAAAGAACCTTTTAAGATCTAATCTGCCCTCTTTTAGTTTAAAGCCATTCTCCTTGTCCTGTCTACATAACCTGATAAATAGTCCCTCTCTGTATTTCCTGTAGGTGCTCTTTAAATACTGGAAGGCCTCCCTGAAGCTTTTTGTTTTCTAGACTGAACAACCCCAACCCTCTTAGCCTGTGCACAACTCTTCTGACCATCTTCAGGGCTCTTCTCTGGACCGGGTCTGTCAGGTCAACTTTTTTTTATGCTGGTGCCTCAGAACAGAATACAGTACTCAAAGTGATGCCTCACAATAACTGAGTAGACAGGGCAGTCACCTCCCTCAGTCTCCTGGTCACATTTCTTTTGAAGCAGTCCAGGGTATGGTTGGCTTTCTGGGCTGCAAGTGCACATTGCTGGCTCTTGTTCTGTTTTTCATCAGTGCCCAAATCCTTTTCCTCCGTGCTGCTTTGAATCCATTCTCTGTCCTGTGTTTATACTTGGGATTGTTTCAACACAAGGTACTTGGCCTTGTTAAACTTCATGGAGTTTGCACAGACCCACTTCTCAAGCCTGTCAAGGTCAAGACTGCACAATTGAATAAGTTTTCACAGTCTTTATAATCTTACTTGCAGTGCCTGGAAAGATGTTTGGACTACACAACATGTTTATAAAAGGCTGAATTCAGAAAGCAGTGGTAGATTTTTTTGGATAACTATCCCTGTGCTGATCCTATAGCTATACAATTTTGTGTGTTCTTTTTATTACTGTCATTATTCTTCTCTGGTGTTTCTTGCAAGTGTCATCACACTTTGGTACAGATTCATGTTTGTGTTTTTAGCTATACTGTTCAGGAAGTATAATTAAAAAATATGGGAAAAAGTCACTAGAATGATTTATGATAGAGAAATCTTGTACTGAAGGAGGAACTAAAAAATAGGTGTTTAACAGACAGATGCTCATGTTTTGAAAGCTGGAGGTCAATGAATATGACAGAGATGGTGAAACATAATGAAGACAAATATCAAATTTTTCTTTCCTGTTTCTTACAACACTTGAAGTAAAGTATACAAAATGATGCTTTGAGTTATGATGTTTAAATTAAGCAGGAAGAAGAGTGAGTAAATTCATGATTAAATCGTGGAGTTTGCCTTCATGTTTTGGGTAGCAGAGGTACAAATTGGTTTAAAATTATGGGCTAGGCAAACAGATGAGTAGGCTATAGGAGCTTCAAAGACTTTTAAATGTAATGATACAAGTACAGCTTCCACGATCTCTAAAGATTTGCTGAAATAGCATAATTTTCCATGCACTAAAATAATCCCTGCCTTGGTCTTTAATGTTCTACTTCAGATTTCACCCAAAAGAAGAGCACCTTCATTCTTATGCACTGCTGTAGTGTACAGTATCAAAGATTGAGAAAGCAGTACTTGGCTTATTTTGCTTTTAATTTTTGGACACCATGCTATTGTCATTTGTCTTCTACATTTCCACTCTGCTACTTTCTAGTTTAAAGGATTTTAAGAGCAAGATGCTGTCCCACAATGGTCCAAAGCTGTCAGACACAGTAAATGTAATCTAAATGATATTTTCTCTTTGTTCTTTTTTAGAAAGTAAAGAGATTTCACCTTCAAAGACAAGTTAATTTAAAGGTCTGAAGAAAGGTTCAGAATATTTGAAAAATAAGAGATGACAAGTCCTGTCTACTGATATAAATCAAGACTTCGATGGATATTTACCACAAGTACTGAGTACACTCGTGAAAGTAAAAGTTAAAAATTGAGACAACAGGGAAAGAGTGTCAAGCACTGCTGTGTTGATAATGAGTAATGACGTACGATAAACTTTTAGGAAGAAAAGAAGAGCATTGAATGTCTCTTGTAAACTTGTTTTCTTCTTGCTCTGTACCCAACTATAAGTCATGACAGTTGAGAAAATGAGAAGCCACCCTGAAAATTCTTAAATAAAATGACAGCTTTCCTCCATCATCATTTGAACATGTAATATTTATATTTCAGTCAGATCCACCCACTCGAACTACGCTCTTACCAAAGCAAAATGGTGTGACCTTTAAGGAAAGCACCTTATATTTTTAATTCAAGAGCGCAAGTCGAAAAAATAAAAGCATAAAGGACAAGAAATGACAGAATTGTCAAAGGTAACGTCATATCTAAAGTGATACCAAAGTACAAGTTAACTGCTGTCTTTGATATATAAGAATACCTGCTTTAATATCTAAATATTGGTTTGATCACCTTTCCTTCATGACTGTATTTATACAACAATTCTTCACCTTCTCACACAGGTCAAACTGACTTTCAGCTGTAGAAGTAACATTTGATGAACAGATAGAGGTGGTCATTTAGTGGCGACACTGAGTGTGTATTAAACTTAACTGAAACTTGACTGCATTCGATAAATAATGGAAATATAAACGTGGATGTCCAACAAACATATCACACTCAATCAACATGTTAGCACATTACAATAATGCCTATTACTGAACCTACTGCTAGGGAGCTGCAATTATGTGCTCCCTCCTAACCCCCATCTTTGTTACTTTATTCTTTGTCTTTTTTTTTTCTCCATTCTTTTCTCAGATTGTTAAATTCATATTCCAAGAAAGTCCTAAAAATCCCTATTCAAAGTGATTTTATTTTCTGCAGGTTCAGCAATCAAACTGTTTGAAATCAGGGTCTAACATCTGCCACAGCCAGACTGAAGACATACGGGACTAGGGAGGCAGGACCTCTGTAATAGTTTAGCATGTGCTTCTCATTGCAGCAGTGGTGAGAAAACATACTTTATTCACACTGGTTTTCCTTCTGTTTTTTATCCATGCATTTATTTGCCTCCTTACCTATTTATTTGAATTTGCAAACAATCTCTAAAATTAATGCATTCTAAAACTTTTTTTTAAAACTTTTTGTTAACCAGTGGGAATTTTATTACAGAGTTAGCTAGGTATAGAGTTGGGCTACAGTTACATCACAGACATATTTGAAAGAACTCAGTTAAACACTTCTAAGAGGATGTAAAAGGAGAGTCAGGTGAGTCAAAAACTAAACTCATAGATATTTTAGGACACACTTTACGGTGTAGTACATAAACAATCAAAATCATAATAATTTTAGCACAGATTTCTGTAGTCTATCAGGAATATCTTTTGCATTTCCATATTTTTCCTAAAGTGGTGTTGGAATTGACATATAAAACTTTTATAGTTAAATTTTGAATGGTACATGCAAAATTATTTGTTATGTTATTATTACTACTGTGTATTCCAGTAATACTCAGGAACCCTTAAGATAGGCAGTAATCAAGAGCTTGTGGTTTAAATGAGACATGAATAAGAAGCAGGAACAAAACCATAGACAACTGAAGTAAATTGAAGTAAATTGAATTATTCAGAAACTCAGTACCAAGAAAGGGAAGTAGGTAGGTCTGGAAATCTTAGTTCCCAGTCCAATGCTCTCCTTCCTCTGGAGATTACAGTGATGTGCTATGCCCAGGAAAGACCTTCTTTGCCCAAAGAAAAAAAGCATTTAACATGGAACAGGAGGTACCTGAAGAGTGCTTTGGGGATGGATTACAATGAGTTGGCACATTTTCAGAAGCACTGCCCAAGTGTAGTTTGAATAATCCCTCCCAGTGTTCTTCTAGGGAGATGTCTTAGGCACAAAACATAAATACATGCTGACAGCACACTAGTAACTGTAGATACTGTTCACTGTGTGCAGCAGTAGCATCCTTCTGTTCCTAAAGCTGCATCTCCTTTAAGCAGTTGCTCTTATATGTACATGATACTGTTCACCTTTTCTGTTATTTCTCCCTGAACCAAAACTGTAATTGAAACTGATGTAAGTAGAAATAAAACAAGAAAATCCACCTGAACTTTCCTGAGAAAATACATTCAATCTCCCCTGCCACTACTGCCAACAGTGGCACATCCCCACGTGGTGACAAGACACGAGACTGTTTGGCACTTTTTCTTACTTTTCCCACAAAACTTGTTTGTTACAAATTTATTACTATGGGAAAGGAAAATTCTTTGTATTTCAGCACTATTATTTTATTATGGCACTCATTAAAAAATAGAAAGGGGCATATCTGTTGATCAGCTCAGATTTAGCCATCTCACAGTTGATGAGTATATTCTTCTGTATTTCTATTAAGCTCTTGCAGCATTTAGTATTTCCCCCATGTTCTTATATCAAATACTTTAAGGCTCTTCATAAAGGGCAATTTACCAGTAAGTCTGCAAATCAGACCCAATAAAATGTTGACAGCAAATACTTTTCAAACTTCTAGTTCCTAAGCACTAAGGCAGGTAGACTAACAAAACTGAATTGCTGTTATAAAGCTAGGAAACAGAAAAAGAGAGAGACAGGAAGAGGAGGGAGAAAGAAAAGAAAAAAAGGCAATTAAGCTAATGCAAGTTGGGTGTCACAAGGTTATAGATATTTCAAGAGCTGAGCAATTTACCGTCTGGAAAGGGAGAAGAGCTCTTGCATAAAATGTCCCTCAGTTCAGATTTATTATGCTTTTACTTGTGTTATATGTGATACAATTAGCAGGAGGTGCCAATAAGGCATTCTCTCAAGGACGTGGTCATTCCGTACCATCTGTTATTAATTGCATTGTCCTTTCCACAGATAGCTAGAGGGGAAAAAGTTCTCTGAGAACCACCTGCAAATTCTAACCGTATGATGACCGGAATTTAAAAATACCTAACCACAGAAAGCAGATGGGGTCTATACCAGCACCAGAACAAAGCTGTTTCTCAGAAATCTAAGGAAAACATATATAAGAACCTGGTGTAATGCAGTTTCAAGTTGTATTGATTTTTTTTAATTTTCAACCACCTTGATAGCTGCCCTGTAAAAAAATATATTGTAGCAATGAAACAGGAACAATTAAAGCTTGCCACTGGAAATATAGCTGTAGTGTATACGGTTTGTTGAAGATGTGGATGTTTTAATGGATTTTCATTTGCATTTCCCTGATGCCACTCATAAAATCAGGACCCAGAGATAATCAAGATTGAATTTTTTTCTTTCTTCCTTTTTTTTTTTTTCTTTTTAAGAGAGAGAAAGGGAGGAAGTAAAGGACAAATGTGGATGCGACTCTGTCCCAACAACATTTCTATTCAGTTGGTGAAAATACACTGTGGAATTCTGCCAAGAGTATGCATTTTGTGTCGTTTTGGATACTGTGATATAGATAGCGCAAAGTGATTAGGCAGCTTAAAAGGAAATGCATACTAAGCTCTCTTCTGGAAAAAAAATATGTATCCCATCACATATCACAGTAAAGATCTGTTAATTAAGAAGAATTCTGAATATCTGTTTATTTGCTCATCATACCACTTAATTTTGACTATGAATTACCTTGGAAAGATTTAATTGCTTTTTCTTGCCTAGGTACACTGATAGACTAAGAGAAACAAAGCAATCTGCTACTATTATTTCCTTAGATATTTCAGAGAGATAGAAGGAAACCTTACCGTACCATTCTGATATTCCCAAAACAGTCCACAAGAGCTTTGTCTGTACAGCACAGGTACATGATTGTGTCATGCAAAAGTATATTATAACAAACAGAGATGTCAAAAACTACTGAAGCTGAGAAAACAAGGGAAATCAGGATGATCATGATGGTATCTTAGTTGCAGCAGGCTGCATGGCATATTCAACAGGAAATTAAAACAAAAGCTTGATACTGGGCCTTTTTAGTGAAAACATAGCTCACGTTCTTCAGAGCACCATTGCTGCATCTGTATTGTGGATATTAAAATACAATTGCAATAAAATTATTTCCTCAGATATGCTGTCATATAAATAGAATGTAAGATTTGGACCTCTCTGTTTCGATATACAATTTCATTGTGAAATGTATGACACTGAATATGAAAACATTGCAAAAGGAATCAGCAAGCTTTAAGTAAAGCAGCAAAAATTGTCATGATTTTGATTATTTTCTTAAAAGTGCAGAATCATTTTCAAAGTCAGTAGTCTCAATGGAAACAGAGGGGACTTAACCATAATTACGAGCACAGAACAGCTCATTGTAGTCAGGAATAAAGAAAGGAATAGAAACAGGAGAAGAGGAGAGAGCTGAGACCTATACTAATTGTAGGAGTCTGTATATTCTTACTTGTTTTTTTGGCATTAACAAACAAATAAGTATAATATAGAGATTTGAATTGAACTGCTGATCAAAAGTCATGTGATATGAATAGTAATTTGAGGGAGCAGGCTGAAGCTGATTTACCAACAAGAAAAGATACTATTTTTCGTGTGTGGAAGGCAGTATGAAAGAAGGCATGAATATTAAAGATGGTAGTCAAAGTTCTTAATTATATAGTCTCTATCTTATGAGCCTGAGGACAGAAAAATGAAAGAATGAGAAGCCAAGGAGTATGATACTGCCAGAATACAAAACAAATGTGAAACTGATCTGTCTTCTGACATTAAAGCATATTTCCTAACCATTATTAGGGTGTCCAGCTTCCTAAGGCTGTGGAAGAAAGTTTGCATTCTATACTCCAAATTTTCTCTCAATACATGGTGCCTAGTCATTCATCCTCTCATTGGTTTTGAATCATTTTAATCCCTGAATTTAAATGTTAGCACAGTTAACCTTTTTCTTCTGTAAGTGTTTATATTCTATATTTTTCAAGTAATGTTTCAAAAGACTAATGGAGTAATTTTTATACTGAATTCAGTGGTGCTTTAATTATATCACACATCTTACATTTTAAAAAACTGTAATTGAGTTTGCATCTGCAATCAGACAAGTCTGTAAATGTCTGTCCTCTGCCTGCTTTCTGTGTGAACTGATTGCTGTTTCTAGTGAGGACTCAAGGTGCCACAGAAAGATGTGAAATAAATTTCATGTCATTTTAGTATTTGCCTTTAAAGAAAGGAATGCTTCTATACTTTTGTTATACCTTTTTAAAAAGCAACAAAAAAAAACAATTTTACCCTCCTTCAAACCCAAGAGAAGTGGGTTTCAGTTCCTCTCAGGAGTGCAATCCCTTCCACTTTATAGCTGCTCCCAGACTGAGAGTATTTCTCCACATTCAGCAGGAAGCCTCTTGAATCTAAGTAGATTTCCATTTTCGTTACTTATTTATCCGGCCAGGCAGAGCCAGCTGCCCTTTGCATCCATATAAATGCCATTACATTCTAAATTAACCTTTCTGAAATTGTTAAAGGAAGCAAGTTCTGTACTAGAGGTGCACACCAGCTCCTGTGAATGTTGATTCCTGCTAGGACTGATTTGTAAGCTTCTATCAATTGACTATAAACTCTGACACTAGAAAGATCATGGAATTCTGCATTTTTTTTTAATCAAAAATGAGATGCACACTTGAAGAGTGCACAAATCTTGTGATTACAAAGATGGCTTGTTATCTCATGACCTTGGCACTGGCAGGAAAATGAAGCCATGATCTCACCATCCCATGCAGAAACGAAAGGGATGACAGATCTTTTGCTCCAGCGATTGGTACAGATGGTTTTCTGATTTTCCAGTTTTATCAAAACCTACCTCTTTTCCCTTGCGTATGTTGACAAGTCAAAAAAACCTGTGGACTGGTAATGGCGAAAGGAAAAGAGCAAGCTATGCTGAACAGCTGTGGTGGGCAGCTGCAAATTGAACCATATTTTCTTATTTTCTTTCTTTTGGAAATCTAAATTTATACTTAGCCTTCCAAATGTTGCTGTTTTCTTCTTTCCTCACCTAAATAACCATATTTCTGTTGAGATTTTCCCTTAATTACATCTGTGAAGTGAATGAAATTGTAAGTGGTTGACAAGCTTTCTCAAATGGAAGGACCTTACAAACTTATGAGTGTTGTTTAAAACTGTGCTATTAAATTACACATTGTTACATCTCATCACATATTCTGATCTCCAATGATACTTAATAGATAGATATTTCTTTGACATTTTCCTACATGTTGGATTTTAATGCAACAAAATGAAGTGGAAAATAAAACCAAATATCTCTAGATATTTGACTCCTCTGGAGTCAAGACATAACAAGGCCATTCTTCATTCATTACTCTCCAGTGCAACTGCATGAGTTCTCCTGGAAAACCAGCATTTCTGGAGACAGAATTCTCTTCCACAAAAAACTGATTTTGAAAGCATATCTGGAGATGAATATCTGTCCATATCTAGTAGGTTATAACCAGTGAAACAACTCTAGTGTAGTTTTGTAACTCGTAGATGAAGTTCCAAATAAATAGATCTGTCCTTCTCTGGTATTTCCCCCAGATATATGCATCCATATTTTCAGTACTCACAAGTGAAGCATCCCCACTTGTGTCTGTATTGTTGAAATATACATGCTACGACATGGAGAATTCCTTGAGGAGTGCTGTAATCTTTTCTGTATGCATCACACGTACTACTTCTGACATGGATAAACTACCAAAGAGAACAATAGGAAGAATGTTTAATGTAAAATCTCCCCCAGTGTGATACAGAATCAGAAACACAGACAGCTGAGAAAGTTGTATTACAACATGTCTGTAGTTGAATTTAATGTTTATCAAATGTACTGTAACAACAGCTCTAGAGAGTGATGTTTCATATTTAGCCACACCAGAGGAATAGCCCATATGCTTTTTTTTCCTGTTCCTTTGAACAGGCAGCAGCAGATGGGCATTTCTATTTGTTTAAGAAATAACAGGAAGATCATACATAAGAGAAATTCAGCTACAGGACTTGATAGCACACCAAATAAACATCAGCAGAAATAAAACATGCTATAAATCCTGTAGGTGTGATCAGAAAGAATGAGTCAACAAGTGACTACATATCTTATTTACTTAACTGTATGACCAGTCCTCATCCATATACACTCTGCAATGGAATGTTAGCTTCAGGTAGGCTGAAGTCTTCTACTCATAGTTGTTTTCATGATTACTGATGATTGCAGCTGGTGAGCCCAGTTTTTGTCTGTGTAGGTTGGTTGTGCAAGAGACCTCTGTATTTGCTTCTTGCTTGGTGTGTGAGATCTTAAATAACACAGAGTGCTTGCTCTCTGAGGCTTCGTTTTGCAAGTGATGTGATTCATAAGAAGCATAACCAGCAGGTTGAGAGTTGAGATCTTTCCTCTCTATTCTGTTGTTATGAGGCCTCATTTGGAGTACCACATTCAGTTCCGGGGCCCTCAGCAGAAGAAAGACGTTGACCTGTCAGGGCTGGTCCAGAGGAAGGTCATGAAGATGATAAGAAGGTTGAAGTGTCTCTCCTATGAAAAAAAGGATGAGGGAGCTGGGCTAGTTAAGTCTAGAGAACAGAAGACTCCAGCAAGACCTCATCTAAGCCTTTCAGTACTTAAAGGGGCCTACAGGAAAGCTGGAGAGGGATAATTTTTATCAGGGATTGTAGTGACAAAATAATAGCTGAAAACTAAAAGAGAGTAGATTTAGATTAGATGTTAAGAAGAAATTCTTTACAATGTGAGTGATGAAGCACTGGAGTGGGTTGCCCAGAGAACTTGTGGATTCCCCATCCTGGAGATATTGAAGGCCAGGTTGGGTAGGGTTTTGAGCAACCGGGTGTACTGGAAGTGTCTCTGCTCATGGCAAGAGGATTGGACTAGATGACCAAGTCAAGCCATTCTGTAGTTCTATGATACTATGATTCTATACACAGAAGGAGCAGAATATGCAAATTAAGTATAGAATATACAAAATGAGCAGACCTGCTGCAGAAGAATAAGCAGCCTGTTCCCACTCTAAACAGAAATCAGCACAGTGACATCCAGAACCATTTCTTTAACTTTATATGATGATGTTACAGGATATATTAGGAATTTTTCTCTTTATTGGTGATAGAAAGAAAGGACGTAAGGTGCTCAGTTCGCTTTTTTTGGTTTGGTCAGCATTTGACATACTTTGCTATCACCAACCATTTCTGCTGATGCAGCTCACTGGGTAAGTCTCCATTTATATGTTGATCCACGTAAAAGCAAATCATGCCTGTACTGTGGGAACATTTAGAGTTTTTCTCAGAAAAAAATTCCATTGATACACATTATCATCATCTAAAACCAATTTCATAACACTCAAGTCTTTCTTCTAGACATGCTGAATGTCTTTGTTATCACAAAAGATCCTATTCCTCGCCCTTCTCCTGTAGGGAGAGAGGGGTGAATAACTTTTGTTGGGGCAGTACCAGACATGCGTACAGACTAGGAGAAGGTCTCATTGAGAACAGCCTTGTGGTGAAGGACTTGGGAGGCTCTAGTGGATGAAAAGCTGGATGTGAGCTGGCAGTGTGCCCTTGCAGCCCAGCAGGCCAATGGTATAGAATCATAGAATCATTGAATGAGCTAGGTTGGAAAAGACCTACAAGATCACTAAACTATGTCTCCCAACGCGGTATCTAAATGTTTCTTGAACACCTCCAGGGACGGTGACTCAACCACCTCCCTGGGCAGCCCGTTCCAGCGCCTGACCACTCTTTCAGAAAAGTAGTGTTTCCTAATGTCCAGCCTAAATCTCCCCTGGCGCAACTTGAAGCCATTCCCCCTCGTCCTGTCACTAGTTACACGAGAGAAGAGGCCAACCCCCAGCTCACTACAACCTCCCTTCAGGTAGTTATAGAGAGTGATGAGGTCTCCCCTGAGCCTCCTCTTCTCCAGACTGACCAATCCCAGCTCCTTCAGCTGCTCCTCATGAGGCCTGTGCTCCAGACCCCTCACCAGCTTCGTCGCCCTCCTCTGAACATGCTCCAGAGCCTGAATGTCATTCTTGCAGTGAGGGGCCCAAAACTGGACACAGTACTCGAGGTGGGGCCTCATTAGGGCTGAGTACAGAGGGAGAATGACTTCCCTACTCCTACTGGCAACACTATTTCTGATACAAGCCAGGATGCCATTGGCCTTCTTGGCCACCTAGGCACACTGCTGGCTCATGCTCAGCCGAGCGTCGACTAATACCCCTAGGTCCGTTTCCTCCATACAACTTTCAAGCCACTCTGCCCCAAGCCTGTAGCGTTGCCTGGGGTTGTTGTGGCCAAAGTGCAGGACCCAGCACTTGGTCTTGTTGAACCTCATCCCGTTGGCTTAAGCCCAGAGATCCAGCCTGTCCAGATCTCTCTGTAGGGCCTCTCTACCCCCAGGCAGATCGACACTTCCTGCCAGCTTGGTGTCGTCTGCAAACTTACTGAGGGTGCTCTCAATGCCCTCATCCAGGTCATCAATAAAGATATTGAAGAGGACAGGCCCTAGCACCGACCCCTGGGGAACACCACTCATGACTGGTCGCCAGCTGGATTTAACTCCATTCACCACCACTCTCTGGGCCCGGCCCTCCAGCCAGCTCCTTACCCAGCAAAGGATGTATCCTGGGCTGCATCAATAGAGGGGTGGCCAGGAGGGAGAAGGTGATTGTCTCCCTCTGCTCTACTCTCATGAGGCCCCATTTGGAGTACTCCATCCAGATCTGGAGCTCCCAGCACAAGGAGGATGTGGAACAGTTGGAGTGGGTAAGGAGGAGGGCCACAAGGATGATCAGAGGGCTGGAGCACCTATCCTATGAAGAAAGGTTGAGGTACCTGGGCGTGTTCAGCCTGGAGAAGGCTCACTGCAGCCTTCCAGTACTTGAAGGGAGCTTGCAACAGGAGGGAGACAGACTTTTTACGTGGTCAGATAGTGATGGGACAAGGGGGAATAGGGAGATTTAGGTTAGATGTTTGGCAGAAATTCTTTACTCAGAGAGTAGTGAGGTGCTGGCACAGGCTGACCAGAGAAGCTGTGGATGCCCCATCCCTGGAGGCATTCGAGGTCAGATTGGATGGGGCCTTGGGCAGCCTACCCCAATGGGTGACAACCAGCTCATGGCAGGGATTTTAGAAATGGTTGATAGTTAAGGTCCCTTCCATCCTAGCCATACTCTGATTCTATCATTCTATTGTTCTATCACTCTATCATTCTATCAATCATTCTATGATATAGAATTTGTCCAAGAAACAGCTATCTCTGTCTCCCCATCTATATTTTTCTATCTAAATATGTCTGCTTGAATGATTGCTGTAAGACCACAGTAGTAATATAATTCTGGTGTATTTTGCTAGGTCTTAGCCTACAAACACTTTTCAGACTTCTAAATTTAACTTTTATACTCCAAAAAATTCATTTTTCAGTACTAAAATGTAGAGTATTTAACGTTCTCCATGGAGACTATTCAAATGTCTGAGGCCAGAGGGAACAAGGAAGAACAGTCGTTATATACATCCTTCCTCCTGCAAGTCATTTCTCCAAGGTGCTTTCTACACCATGACACTCTTCCCTTTCCCCTTCAGTCCTCAGAGAGCAGTGTCTTCCTTTCATCCATCCATGAAGGCCTAACTGACTGCTCTTGCTCTTCACTAATGTCTTTGACTCTATCTGTAGTTTATTGGATGTGAGAAGTGACTTTTTCTTTGCCTTCCACATCCTTCTCTTCCTCTTGTCAGCATGGGCTGTTCTCCCTAAGACAATCAGCAATCTCCTTTCCCCTGCGCTAATCCTCCTCTTACAGAAACACAGTGCAGACTAACAGCTAAACAAGCCAGAAACATAAGTGGTCTTCTTCTCTATCTTAAAAGCTCTAATTATAGAATCATCATAGAATCGTCATAGAATCATCAAATCATAGAACGATAGAATGGTTTGGGTTGGAAGATACATTTAAGGTCACCTAGTTCCAACCCCCTGCTACAGACAGGGACACCTCCCTCTAGGCCAGGTTGCTCAAAGGCCCATCCAGCCCGGCCTTGAATGCTTCCAGGGAGGGGGCATCCACAATGTTTCTGGGCAACCTGTTCCAGTGTCTCACCACCCTCACAGTAAAGAATTTCTTCCTAATATTTAGTCTAAATCTACCCTCCTCCTGTTTAAAGCTATTTCCCCTTGTCCCGCCATTACATATCCTTATCAGAGTCTCTCCCCAGCTTTCTTGTAGGCCCCCTTCTTCCCCCTGGAAGAAATAAGCTGGAATGAAATATTAATAAGATGAAAAAATTACTAAGCTGGAATGAAATATTTATTATTCAAATGACATTTAATGTGACAATTTTTCACAGACTATTTTTTTCTGTTTTAGATATCCGGTGTATCATTCTCAAGGTTGCAAATTTATCCACAAAAATAATGTAATTTGATTTAAAACTAGGAGGTTGATTACTTCTTCTTTAGCAGTTGGCACTGTCCATTGCTCAATTTTCTATGTTTTAAGTGAAAACCTAACATAGGAGCAGTAAAGCAAGCAGTGTGGCAAGATAGCTTCGAGAAGTTTTCAAAGTCATCCTTCAAACTGGCTAGTAAAGTGATCCTGGATGAATTTCTATTGCTTCCCACAAGTGAGTGCTAATGATTGAACAAGTTTTTATTATTTATTTACAATAACAGGACTTTGTGCCATTGGACCTGCTGTTTTCCTACTGTCATACCTCTTTGATGAGGTCTTTAAGAATTTTTGTGAGAATATCTGTTGAAGGAGATGGAAAACCCTTGGCTGTCATAAGGAACTTTGCAACTATGTGCAATTGAGAGATGTTTGTCTCCTTTCACTGTACCTTTTTTGCTTATCTGGTGCTGCACAGTGTGGACTTTTCTGGGTTGAGTGGAAATTGGCACTCCCTACAGGAGCTGGGACATGGCTATATTATGAGAAGCAAAGGAATACCTTTGAAAGAATATTTTAAAAATTGCCAGCTATTATGCTCTCAGGAAAAGCAAGGGACACCTTACATGATAACTAAAGGTTGACAGTTGCAGTTTTTTTTTTTTTTTTTTTTTGCCAAACAGTCAATACTCCAAAAATTCAGCTTTCTTTCCTGAACTAGAAATTCTTTGAAATGTGAATTAATTTCTTATACCACTGTACTATACCAATAGTGGCTTTCAAATAAGACTTCGTTAGACTTTATTTTTTACAAAAGAATACAGTTCATTTTTGAACTTCCAGGATGTTGGGAAATACTTTGGTCCTATAAACTATAGGAAGGCTGTAAGAGAAATTTGACACAGACTCAAATAAAACTCATCTTTGAGTTTTATCTTCTGTAGCCCACTATAACTGCTAAGCAGGAAAAGAAAACAATAGTCCAAGTTCCCTGCTGGCTCATTTTTGCCTTTCCTATTTTCAGTACTCTAAAAAAATGAAGTCATATTCTCTTACATATTTAAAGATGTATATGTATTCAAAAAACTCCATAAAGTATAAGTCAATACAGGGTCAGGCTTAATCAGCACTTCTGTTGAGATCAAAGGAATATTGCTGATATTTTATTCTTAATGTTTGCATTAAAATGTATCTTCAGCTTATGCTCAACTACATAAACAGCAGACTTAACAGAATTTTCAAGCCCTCTGGTTATGAACTGAACTTCTAAATGCTAAATGAACCATTACAATAACTATGGCAATAAATATGTCTATAAAAACCAAATACTGTTTTTGATTAATAGATTAAAGTGAAGCTAAATTGACTTTTTTTCTTAATTTGTTTTCTCCAGATTAATCTTATTAAAAATACCACTGAATTTAATTAACATTTTATACAGAAATTGTGTTTGGTAATTGACTTTATTTTTTTTTACTAATTGGTTACGTATTAAATAGTCATTTTGCAGGAACATTGCTCATTACTAATGAATAATAATTCTAGTCAAGAAAATACTTGTCTTACTGGGGAAATTTTTAAAGTTAACAAGGCAATTTTATTTTTTTAATTATATCTAAGTGAGGATTATTACCATCAGCACAGTTCTCTTACTCCTTACCAGAATGTTATAATTCATTAAAAAGCAGTGGAGAAACCAATAGCAAAATTCTATTGTTAGAAAAGCAATTTGTCCTTGTTTAAATTACAATAATTACCATCCATAAATGCCTGTAAAGTTAATTGCATAATAATATTTATTTGAAAAAATTAAAATACTGACTTACTTTTCAAATAAGAAAGTTTGTGGTCAGCACCCACAAGGTTTTTTTCTGTGTTTTTTCATTGTTCATTTGGCTTTTTGTGTGTGTGTTTTTTATTTTTTTTACATAGTATTGATTTCATTAGACCATAATGTTAATCCTGTTGTAAAATACTCACAAACAAAACTGTGAGCAAAAAAGAAGCACAACAAAATGTGTTAGAAATGTTGAAAATCTTTTGCTGTAAAATACATTTTCAGCAGCACAGGTTAGAAAGAAACTTTTTTTTCTCAGCTTATAAGAACAAAAAAAAAATTCTTTTTTGTTTAATATCTGAATTTTCAGTTCTGCAAAGCTCATATCTACCATACAATATATAGGATGAAGTAGCTAAGTTCTTAAATGAGTGAAAAGAGCAGTTAAATCCATGCTGAACCATCCATGCTGATCCATCTTAAAGCATGCCATACAGTTCTAGAAATGAATGGAAATACCAGGTATATTTGTATGCTTTCTTTTTCTTTAAAGAACGTAAGAAATATGTGCCAGACAGATTACAACCAATGTATAGGATTAGAAATCACAGGTGACCTTTATTCTGATAACATGAAAGCTATGTATATACTGCCTTCTGTGGCATTTCTCTTGTTAACATAAGGGTGATTATTGCAAGATTGGTCTTGCATATATCCTGTCCCACTTATCTCTTTTAATATGACTTTTATGAGCATGATACTCTGAATTTCAGTGCATGATCAAATTTTGAATGAACCAATTCTTTACTTCTCTATTTACTTACATATGTCTGCCTCATAATTTGAGTCAAGGAACAGTGGAGATCACTAAATGTAGTTTGCTCCTTAGAAGAGAACAATCTGAGCAAGAGTGGTTCTGGAATATACAGACAAAGCTAAACTGTTGCTACCTTCTTTTTGACACTTTCTTGAAAATCAGGATCCTGACCATCCTCATTGCCTTTGTGCAAAGTGTAATTAGCAATATTATCTGTGTGCTACATCGCACATGTTGGTAGAAACCCTTGGCCTGGCTGGCCTTCACAGTACAGTGCTGTTAGAAGAATCCTGAAACTGCCAAAAGAAATGTTGCAATGCAGTCTTGCTGGCACCAAGCCATTCCATCATCATTCTCTCTCCTATCTCCTTTATGTTAGAATGATGAGATGCATGGCTCACCAGAGCAAAATCTGGTCACAAGGAGAGCATTTGCAGTGTTGGCACAGGAGAATACTGTGGGAGACAGTGTCAAGGGCTTTGCTGAAGTCTGGGTAGACTAGGTCAACAGCCTTTCCCTCATCCACCAGGTGGGTCACTTGATCATAGAAGCAGATCAGGTTGGTCAAGCAGGACCTGTCTTTTGTAAACCCATGCTAGCTGGACCTGATCCCCTGGCTGTCCCGCACATGCCGTGTGATCTCACTCAAGATGATCTGTTCCATAATCATTCCTGGCAGCGAGTTCATGAACAACATCCACTCATATTCCCAATACCCAATTATATTTGTGTATGTGCCAAAAAAGACAGTTTCTCCCTTGGAAGCTGCTACTGAAGTGCACTTCTCAAGCCTGTCCAGCACATTCTATTTTTTCCTGCTTTCTCAGTAAACACAGGACAGTTAAACCATTTATTAACAAGAATTAGCTCACAGAACCACAGTGGATTACTTGGCATATCAGATATTTACTGTTCTTCTGACAGAATGGTGTCTGACTTGGAAGTGTGGATGAAGCAAAGGGGTGGAATTGAATTCCTCCATGCAGAAAAAATGGCATGCAGTAACATTCATCAGTGCTTCCTGAACATTTATGGAAACCAAACAGTGGATATGAGCACAGTGAGGTGGTGGGTGGTGAGTTTCAGCAGTGGTGACTGACGGTGTGTCACCTCCACTGGCGCAGTTTGTTATGATATGAGCATGGCATAACATGCTCTTGTTCATTGCTGATGAAAATGCACAGCTAATGGTGGCATCTATGCTGAAAATTATGATCTATAGCTGAGAATTTGCTCTATCAAATGGTGTTACTGTGCTCTTTGTATATGGTGCAGTTTCCATGGAAATAAATAGGAAACATAATTTTTGGAGTGGCCTGAGTACTTTTTTTTTTATTATTTGATCTTCAGAAAAAAAACTTAACAATTTCACTGAAGAACTGTTCACAAAAGCATATAGTAGATGACTTGCTTAAGTTATAATTAAAAATATCCACAGCAGAAACCTGACCAAATGGGTTCCACACGCACTGTCAGAGAATGCAAACAATGCATGTACGGAAAATGCAATCAAAGCTAACACAAAGCAGATTTGCTTTGTGCCAGATTCACCTGATTCACCTGATAGGACTCAAGTCAACATCCTCTCTTCTAAAAAAAGTACAGTCTTATACCATTGTATCTGTTATTACAAACTTTAAATACAAAAATTCATTCCTGAGGCAACTCCAATAACAGATTACAATTCTTAATAAATATTCTGTGTGCATTTTTTTTAATTCTGCAAAACAGGCGGCAGATGTAATTTTATTGTTTGTGGAATTATTTTTCCCTTATTTTGTCTCAACAAGGATTCACTTGCGTTTGTTGAAATCCACCTTGCTGATGGATGATACAAGGTACCTCTTATGAAGGACATCCGTTGATCTCACAGCTTGCAGAAGTCCTTAGCTAGCTTATGGCAGACCAGGTCAGTCTTAAAGGAGGAATTTTGTATTCATATGTGGAGGAAAGCCCTTGGCGCGTGTACAGAACAAAAGTCCAATAAGGTCAATATTAGTATTATCAAATAGTCTAATATGAACTGGATTAAAAAGCACTCATGCAAGCCTGAGGACCATTGCTATTGGGTTGACACAGTTAACTTAAATATGTATCTCTCCTCTGGACAGAAAACCAGTCACTGTTTTTTTATTAACATTGATAAAAATGATAAAACTATGGTTGAAACAGCACTGATTCCACTGGACTCTGATTTAAGAGACTGAAACCCTGTTTTTCTAATGTTCTGTAGGCACCAGATGGCAGGAAGCTAATAGTACCATTTCTAATGTTATTTTAATTGGTCTGTTCTACTCTGCGATAAGGCAACAAAGATCCATTTCCCACTGTTTTCCTTCTCTATGCTGAAACAATAATTGTCTTTCTTTTCATTCTCAACTTTTAATTAATTCACTGCATGACGTTGCTAATTCGTTCATGTTTGCTTTTTTGTTGCAATACTTTTAAAATTACTGTGTTCCACAATTTATATGGTCACTACTGGTAAGTTGGAAAAGTTCTGGAAAATACCAGTTAGAAAATACTGGTATTTCCATATAATCCAAGCTAAAATTGGGCAACTCAATTAATCATCTCAGATCATGAACATTTTTTGTCTGAGCATGCTCTATAAGAGCAATGGTTGTATATTTCATATATAAGTATCTTTCATCCTGAAAAATGAGAAAATTGTTAGTAAAGCAAAACCCTCTTTACTGTGCTCTTTTGGAATAACATGAGCTAAATGAATGTAACGTAAATGACAGTCAATCCTGAGTTTTTCATTTTCCTAGCTCACAAGAATATTAAAACTTAAGGAAATCATTATTTAAAGGGAGGCTGGAAGAAAGAAGGGGGCAGATTCTTGAGCTGGATCTGTTGTGGCAGGACAAGGGGAAATGGCTTCAGATTTAAAAGAGGGGAGATTTAGATTGGATATGAGGAAGAAGTTTTCTGCAGTAAGGATGGTGAGGCCTGGCAACAGGTTTCCCAGAGAGGTGGTGGATGTCCCATCCTTGGAAACATTCAAGGTCAGTCTGGACCTGGCTCTGAGTGACCTGATGTCCCTGTAGATGTCCATTGCAGGGGAGCTGGACTAGATGGCCTTTAAAGGTCCCTTCCAACTCAATAGATTCTATAAGTCTATAAGAAGATCTTTTCTTGTTGAAAGAAGAACCTTATTCTGAATTCTGAACCTCCCAACTTTCCTGCAACTTCATGCAAGGTAATTTTAGAGAAAATAATACTACTAATAATTTTGAATATTAATTATAAACATGCTGTTATAAATAAAACAGAAGATCAAATATAAAGTAAAAAACGTGAGGCAGGTTTCTATTCTACTACAGAAATAATTGAATTCTGTCATTCAATTTCCATGTTATTCAGTTCCATGAGTGATTATCTACAAGGACTTAGTGCATTGGTCAGCACAAAACTGAGTAGTGTGGCTGACAAATTAGAAGGAAGGGATGCCATCCAGAGGGACATGAACAGGCTTGGTGATTGGAACAGTGTAAATCTCACGAAGTTCAACAAGGCCAAGTACAAGGTCTTGCACCTGGGTTGGGGCCTGTTCCAAACACATGTACAGACTGAGTGAAGGATGGATTGAAGGCAGCCTTGAAGTGAGTAATTTGGATGTATTGGTTGGTGAAAAACTCTACAAGACCTGGCAGCGTGTACTTGCATCCCAGGAAACCAACCGTATCTGAGATTGTATCAAAATAAGTATAGCTAGCAGATTGAGAGATGTAATTCTCTCATTCTACTCTGCTCTCATGCAGGCTCACCTGTAGTAATGTGTTCAACTCTGGGGCCCTCAACACAAGATTGATGTGTAGCTGTTGGAGCGAGTCCAGAGGAGGGCCATAAAGATGACTGGAAACCTGGAACACCTGTCCTAAGAAGACATGGTAAGAGAGTTTGGGTTGTTCAGTCTAGAGAAGAGAAGATTTCAGGAAGGCCTTACAGTGGCCTTCCAGTACCTGAAATGGACCTACAAAAGTGTGGAATAGAAGTTCTTTATTAGGGAGTGTAGAGTGGACAAAAGTAGATTTAGATTAGATATAAGGAAGAAATTCCTTACTGTGAGGCACTGGAAAAAGTTGTCCAGAGAACTTGTGGATGGGGCCTGGGTGTCATGATCTAGTGGAATGTGTCATCTAGGAGGGTTGGCACTAGATGATCTGTAGAGGTCCTTTCCAACCTCTGTGGAGGTTCTATGTTTCTGTGATTCCAAATTGCTTAATATTACTTTTTAGATGACATTTACAGACAACCGCTTATCTTTTCTGACTATTTTCCATAAAAATTACTTAGTAAATAACATGCTAATTTAAATATTAAAATTAAAATTAAATTTAGTAGAATGTATTGTGCTTATTAACATTTCAAAGAAATACAAAAATTTTATGTCTGAATGTTTTTTAAAAATTGAATCTTTCTGTAAATCTGGTCACTAAAATAGAGCAAGTTCTCATCTTCAAAGTATTATATGTAACAAATATACTGAATTATAATGTTCAAATAAAAAATGACATCTCTTGCCAAAAAATATTATTAATAGCAGCAGCAATAGTAGTGATATTTAGAAGGAAGAGTTACTGTAATACTTTGGCTGGCTTTCTCCTTTACTGACACATTTAAGGGAAAATTATGTTCATTTAGGTACCATCCTGCATTTAATGCTGTGAATTTAGATGCCATTTACTTATGATGTTAATCTGCTTTACTCCTTATGCTATTGATTTCAGTAATAATTGTACATTTAGAAAGCTATTTGCTGCAATCACAACTCAGCCAACTTCTAACATCATTGCGTCATTTTCCCTGTCTGCAAGATCACATGATTGGAACAAAATCTACCTACTAGTGTGCTGGTGTGATCCACGCATGGAAAGCACCCATCAATTTTGCAATTATTTCCATGACATTTTTGTCATTTACAACCCAGAACAAGGCTTCATGGAATCACTTGTGCAAACCCTCACAGATTTTGCAGTGGGAAGACAAAGATCGCATTTCTCTCATTGTTACAGATCATATACCACATATTAAAAACACTCAGTTACCTCTCAGATCTATGGTGACCTATGTCTTTATGGAATATGTTGGGATAATAACACATTGAAATAATGTTCTTTCCTCTGTGGACATGATATGCTGCTATTCATGGCAAGAAATGTTTGGTATGTAGAGTATAAAGTCAGTATGTCAACTTAATAGAGTGTAAAGAATGTGGTATTTCTCATAACATAAGTATATTATCCATTTGAAGCTTTCAGTCTTGCACAGAAACTAAGACTTAGACAAGCCTTGGAAATGTGGAACCAGATGGCAATGGATTAACTTGCCTGTATAATTCTAATAACAAAATGCATTAAGTATTTTAATGAATGCTGAAGGAAGAATAACATCCTCTAACCATTCCCTAAAAAACTACTGAGTAAAGTAGAACAAGTAACTTCTTTGCTCATCTTCTGTGTTGTGGTATTTACTATTATTTGCAGGTGCTAATTTATTATGTGGTTTAGGTAGTGCAAATGTTTTACACAATAGCTAACATTAAACAATGAAATTACTATCTCAAAAATAAGGTGGTGTGAATACCATTTATTACATTTATTTATTAACTTAGTTTTATTATGCTTTAGGGTATACATAATCACATGAAGATTGTGTATAAAAGATCTTTACATACGTAAAGTAACTTTTAAAAGAATTTGAGTGTTTGTTACTCTAGTAAATATGCAAAACTGACTTCTGATATTAAGGGCAAATAAGACTCCAAATTTACTAGGTGGACATTTAGTAGTTTCACCTTTGCAGATGTTTAATTCCTATCTTTTTACCTTGATGCAAGTAAGACTTGAAAGAATAACAATGCCTCTATATGCCTGTTCAGAGAGAGTACGAAAATGCAAAGTTTGATCATAATAACACCTTTATTGCTTCATGAGTGTAGTCTAAGATGGGGCATGAATCTTTCTGGCCTGACTTTTTAGTTGAACTTAATACTAAGACTCATACAGGCTGAGACCAATAGCATTTATGAGGACAAAGCACCTGACACTTTCTTTGCAACATACAAATGTGTTTGTAAAGAGTACTCCCATCAAGAGCAATCTTCCTCCAAGAGGTATTTCTCCTGAGAATACTTAAAGAGAAAACAATGGCCACTAGGGTTTGAATCAAGTATGACAATACTCTTGAGATCTCCCTTCTGGAAAGCTCAGTATGTTTGATATACCTAGGTGATAAAAACAGGAGCTGTATATTATGCATCTAATTTTAAAATTTAGTTCACCTACTCTCCATTTCTTTCCTTCATTCTTTTGTAAATAAATAAATTTATAGAAAATAAATAAACTGTTCATTTTAGTTTGCTTTTGCATTAGTCTCTGCTATCAATTCTATATTCACATCTCTGGCGATGTGGTTGAGGATACTTACAGCTTGTACTGTAAAAACAAATCTTCCTGCCTCCTCTGCATGGGCTGTTTCTCAATTCACTGTGGAAATTCTGACATAAAAGAAACCCAGGATGGAGATGCTGAAACGTAGTGTATTTTGCAGTAAAACTTACTTTAATCATCTGCATAGATTGTGTCACTAAATTTTAAAATAGTTATTTAGAAATTAGCATTAAAAAAACCATGAGAATTAAGAATTAAATAGCAAAATAGTCCCTTTGGAAAGTTGCTTCCCTGAAATCGTGTTTTAAGAAAAGCATGTGTAGTGTTTCAACACTTTTAAGTGTTTCAAATTTTAACTTAAACAAAACATTTGTACCTTAACTTCAGTAATAATATTAATATTTGAATATTTGTGCTTTCAGTTTTTCCAATTTTACATATGTACACAGAATGAAGTTATCCTTAAAATTATTGCATACTTGGAATTTAGATTTGAAAAAATACAGTGCTAATTCAAGAATAGCGCAAGGAACAATTAAGATTTATCTTGCAAATTTTTGCTTGTATTAACAGTACAAGCTTTGTTAAAATGTGAAATTTTTGCTTTGCTTTAGGACAGGGAGTTTTATTTAGACAGAAATGAATTTTTGAAATTAAATGGTGTAAAAATGTGAAATTGCTAAGATTTTCAAGGTAGCGCTTGCAATTTTGTTTTCATTTTGTCAATTGAATTGGCATTTTGGTTAATTCATAATACGTTGTAATTTTCTCCTTAGTTTATAAGTTAAAATTCAGATTCAGTTATTTTCTAATATACTTTTAAATATAATATTGTGCATATTTTCCAAGAGTAATGATGCTGAGTAAGACTTCCTTTCACTAAAAATGTTTAAACAGTCCTGATGGAATGCAATAGCAGGATTAATAAATGCTTTTTAAAGATTAATAGGTACCAGGTTTTTGGCAAAGATATGGCAAGATTTTTTAATTTCTAGCGTATCTTCAATGACTTTTCAATCTTAATGATTCTATGATTCCATGAAAGGAAAATGCTGGATGGACAAAGGGAAGCAACAGAAAGTTGTGCCAGAGGAGATTCAGGCTGGAACAAACTATTTACTGTGAGGGTGGTCAAACACTGGAGCAGGCCTCCTGGAGAGCTGGTCAGTGTCTCATGCCTGTCAGTGTTGAAGAGTCATTCGATAATACCTTTAATAATCTCATTTACCTTTTGGTTAACCCTGAAGAGATCACACAGTTGGTCTTGATGGTCATTGTAGATGACCACCAATAGTTCAAACTGAACTGTTCAATTTCATTCCATATTCTACTATCACAATAACACAACTGAAAACAGCAATTATATAAAGTACATAAAACCAAAGAGAACTTTGCAGCTGCTGTACAACAAAAAGCATGCTGATTTTCCTTTTCTTTTTTTTTTCATATCTCTTGAAACAAAATCTGTAAGAGATATGTTTTGATCCAGTTAAACTGTGGAAGGATCTGCAAGGTCCTATGGCAATATTATATTTTAAAATTGTAAATGTTATGTGTAATTGCTTGTTCACTGCCCAATTTAAACTTAAGCCAACATGAAATGTTAAAGCAAACACTTGAAAATCTACTTGACAAATTAATTTAGAGCATCGTAAAATCGTCCTGTATTTATCTATGTACCAAAGACTGTTATGGATTTTCAGCATGTTGATTTATCTACTTTATTCTGCCCCTTCAAAGAAAATGAAAATTTCATAATCAAATATGAAACATTCTTATACATAAGAAAATAATAACTACGATTACAAATAAATTATAATTATGCATAAATATTGAGGGGAAAAAAAGGAAACAAATGAATGCATTATTTTTCTGTATAGGTTATTTTTCCAAAACATATGATGAGGACCACTGTGCATCCCTTTGAGATTGTGAATGGGTTTAGACAGTAGGCAGTAATAATAGAGAACACTTCAAATGCAGATCTCTTCTGAAATTATCCTTAATTTTTACTTATGATAACATCAAATATTTGCTTCTCTCTTCTAATTCTGTAGTCCTTTAAGACTAACTGGGACAAGAGATCAGATGTCTGAAGGCACCAAAGAGTCTAAGTATGGTGATCTTTTTACAAGATAATAGGTAGTATGTATTACATTCCTATTTAGCATGTTAAAAAGTAATTAGAGAAACATGACTCTTTTTTGCTTCTCCAAAATCCCTAATGCACAGTGGGACTTTTACTTGTGTGTGTGTGTGTGTGCATGGGTGTGTACATTCTGCTCAGTAACTTCTGTTTCAGTTATATGAGGCATTGCCCAGGGAGGTTGTGGATGCCCCGTCCCTGGAGGCATTCAATGCCAGGCTGGACGTGGCTCTGGGCAGCCTGGTCTAGTGGTTGGCGACCCTGCACTTGGCAGGGGGGTTGAGACTCGATGATCTTTGAGGTCCTTTTCAACCCAAGCCATTCTATGATTCTATGATTCTATGATTTTGTAATGTCACAATTAACTTCACAGTGACAGAAAAGTAATTCTGTCTTGCCTTTTACATATGGAACTTAAAACTGGAAGATAGTCCAATTCCTTGCTTTTAATCCTCCCTTTTGATTTTTCATAAGAAACTGACGAACAAAGTAGTTAACTTTGCCTAGTTGTTTACTGACAGTTCGCTGGTCAAGTTCAGAAGAAAGCAAATCTAGAGGGAGCATAATTCACAGCTGTATGGCATCTTCCTTCCTATTCCAGGATAGGCCAAAATCTCACTTGCTTTATTTTATGATATGCCAGGCCAAAAAGCAGAAGTCATGACTTTGACTTTGGTTGAATTTGAACATATAAAAAGTTTAAACAATTGTAAGATATTTGAACTCACTGCAAAGCTTAAATTAATCAGCCAAAAAGAATGACAAATATGTGAGTCCATAGATGTGCACAATTTATAGATCTGCATTCTGATTTTAATTCGTCTGCTCTATTTTATGAAAATTAATATCCATAAAAGTTTTCTTTCGTCTTTATTTTTTTTATATTAGATGGAATAATACCAGGGGATTCCTTGATATTGTCATTAGTCAAGTTTAGATTTCAATATTGTAGAAAGTAAATAGTTTTAAAGGATTCTGAAGAGAATTCCCTAATGAACCATCTTTATTCGGTAGAAATGAGCGCAGTCATCAGCTCACCTAAAGCAAAAAACAGTCATTTCCATTTTGGAGAATTTATCTGCTAAAGCCTATATGTATTTGTCTACATTTGGACAATTAATGGAGCAATGCTGATTGTGCAAAGTAAAAGTTCTGTGGGAATAGGTTTTATTTTCAATGAGATTATCAAGGACAAAAAATCATCCATACTGAACTTATCCATGTGTTTATTGGTATAACAAGATAAAAATCAGGATCTCCAAGCTATCTTAAACTAATTGTTATTTATGGCTAACACTGAATGAGATTTGCCATCGTATGATGACTGAATTTAACCTGTTTATTGGATGTAGCAGAAAGGTTCTCATTACACCTGTGGACTCAATTCCCATCCTTATTATTCAAATCAATGTTCTTGAAAACATTTTCCACATCAGTGGAACCAAATTGGAATCCTCCGTAAGACTGCTGTGCACCCCCACTCCCCTAGTACCACACATAATACAAATGTCATTAACAGGCTTCTGAAAAAGCAAAGAATATTTATCTCTCCTTAGGCCTAAACTAAGCATTCCCGTACTGTCTTAGACTGTATAACTTGAGTAGCTGTAGCAGCTTGCATGTTAATACTTATGACTAAAAACTTTTAATCCTGTTTAGCCCATTTCTTGAGCATTTTGGTTTAAATGTTTTTCAAAATTGTAAGTTAACACATGAAGCGCTAAGTGACCAGTATTTACCAGAGATGTTTATTTCCATCTTGACTATACTGGTTTATGTGGCTGGTTAGCTAACAGCACATTCCTCTTCCCTACACCTTTCTTCTTGAAGCAAGTTAATTAATTCCTTCAGCAAAAATGCATATTTTTTAAAAACAGAAAACAAATATATAATTTATACTGTAAAAAAAAAACAAGTTTTATTTTAAAATTACAGCATGAATGTTGGTATAAATACTTCAAATGTTCAGAAGGAAAAAATAAAAAACAACACAGTACACCAATTAGAGATTTTCTTCAAAAAGCCTATAAATTATATTCAGTGTTGGTTATATTGCAAATGCTGGATTCCAGTGTTTTGACATGACACTATGTGAACTGCAGTGATTCCTTCATTGGAAGGAACTGATAGCAATAATTGTTGTTTTGACTTACAGCTTTTGCAGTATAATCTTTCTATGTTAATGTATGGGTGAACATTACCTGGGTCTTCTTTTTTAAGTATTTTACAGCCCACATGTAAAAGAGGAAAAAGGAGAAGAGAAAGAAAGAGTATAAGAAACAGAGAAAAGGGAAACAGAAAAGGAAAGGGAAAGGGAAACAAAAGGAAAGGAAAAGGAAAGAAAAAGGAATAGGAAAGGAAAAGGATGTGAATATAGCAAAAAGCAGCTTTTATTGTTAATATACATGTCGCTTTGTTGCTTTAATATCACTGGGTCGAACTTGAACTTTGTTTCTTCTATGCGGCTTTCATTCTGATTTACTATTCCTCACAAATAGGATATGCTCTATAAAACATTGCATTTGTTTTCATCTGCTCTAAAGTATTTCATTTGATGGAAGGTATCGATATGCAAACAGAGAGTGTTGTTCTTGAAGTTTCACACAGACTACTTTTTATGAATTTAGAATAATTACAATACAATACAATTACAATTACAATACAATACAATTCAGAATAATTATAATACAGCTAGAATTCTTCTAGCTTTAAATGAACTCACTCGAGAGCAATCTGGTCAAACTGCTCAAATGGTGTATATATCAACTATCATTCTGATGTCTTTAGATCTTGTCATTTGTGTAGTCAGCAAACTTGCAAGGGCAGAAGCACTAGCTCTATACCAGCAGCTGAATAGCCTTGATCACATTTTAACCTGGTCCTTGAAATCATATAGCTTTGACATAATTACCTGTCAGTGAAACATGGGATTGATTTGTCTTTTAAAAGTATTTTTTACCTTACAGCTTCCAAACTTCCTTTTAAAATTGTATTAAATTATAGCTCTGAAACAGTTTCAGAGTGAAAAAAGTGTTAATTTTTCTACAGTCATCTCTTTTATTCAAATGTATGGACATCTTCCCACATCCTTTTCCTATTACTTTTGAGGGACATCAGGGCATAAAAAACAGTCTCAGTCTTTAATTTAGTGGTTAAAGAAAGAGGCTTATCTCACTTCAGTGAGAGCTGAATGTGGCACAGAGTTGTTTACAAAGTGAGTTTGCCTGTTAGCAGTTACAGCGTCAACCATAGGAGTGAGTACCTTCCTTGTCTATACGGTACTTCTCCATGTGATTGAAGGAGAGTGATATTTCAAGCTAACAATGATAATTTATTATTTAGTGGACTGTGTGATTTATGTAATTTATGTATCATATTTTAAATACTCCTGAATTTTTCCCCAACTCTTTCCTGCTCGGATGTATTCATTATGTTTGCTCTTCAGCTTCTTCCATTGTCTTTGTTAAACATTCCGTGGTAAACATTTCAAACATTTACCTATATATTTCAAAACCTTAACATACTCTAACATATAAACCATAATGAAGTGTAGCTGAATGCAAGATGGAAAATATTTTCGAACAAGATGCCCAGTTTCACTAATATGTGAGATATCATAATCTCTAGATCTTTGTTAGTTACTATATTTTGCAATTTCAACATGCAAATCAGTTTATATTTTTTAACATATTCAGTGTTTAGTAGGCAGCCAAATATTTAATATCTGTTTCTCAAAAATTTTATTCTTTGACAATGTTCTCGTGTCATGGAGCTGAGGAACAACTGTTTAAATTAACATTGAGAATACAACCAACCAGGAACTTAGCTGTATCCTCCATGCTTCTCTGAAGACTATAGCTCTAATCCATCTCAATAGTCCACACATTTTGGGTAATTTTTTTTGTTGCTGTTTTCTGTATGTGTGTGTAAATAGCATATAAATAAATAAAATCAGGCAAACCTAGTGGTAGGAAAGCTATGGATGCCCCATCCCTGGAGGTATTCGTTCGATGGGGCCCTGGGAAAATTGACAGAGTAGGTTCGACCTTGCTCACAAGAGAGGTTGGAACTAGGTGATCTTAAATTCAAAGGAAAACAACTTTCCAAAAAATGCAGCATTGAGAATAGACTCGATGTATATTTATTTGGTCATTAAAAGGAAACTCCCTCTAACTACAGTCACATTGACAGTCACCACACTTCAACCTCATGCACGTTTACATTAACGTCTGTGTTTTCAGAAATGTATATATCCTAGATTATCTTTGGAACATTTGCAATTACCTTGTCACTGGAAGAAAAATAATGCCCATCTGTGTGCCGAATGACCCAGTAAGTCAGGCGAAGAGGCTGCTCCAGATGTTTCTGAGTTTAACT
The DNA here is from genome assembly GCF_002078875.1 of Numida meleagris. Classification (NCBI taxonomy): domain Eukaryota; kingdom Metazoa; phylum Chordata; class Aves; order Galliformes; family Numididae; genus Numida; species Numida meleagris. The sequence goes on from NC_034438.1 coordinate 67,175,624, forward strand.
GAATTTTAATTTCTCTTTTGCAAATCACCCTTAAAACAACTGAATCAAATGCAGAAATTTATTAGCAGCTTTCAAGCTTGAGTTTCCTCCCATGGCTTAATGGGCAAATGATAGGGACTGCAACAACAATTCTGTTGAGCTGACTGTGGTTTATTTGCCGAAGTTTCAATCTCTGTTAAGCAATACTGCAGCAGCCTTTACAAATTAAATTGTTCATAATCCATAGGGAATTATTAGCAGCGATTCATATTTCTGTTTACATACTTTTTGTTTGCTACTGATAATAACTTATTCAGCAAAAAAATGAGAATAGTACTTCCCATGTTTTATAAGAAATATATTCCCAAAAATGGCTTCTCAGCTGGATGGAGACACTTGGCCAAGCCTGTGAATTAATACCAACAGCACATCCTCATTTCTCATTGAATGCGAATGTACCTGATTTTGATTTTACCACTAATGGTTTCAAAAGCTCTGTTTCCTGCATTCCCCCCTCTCTTTTTCTTTCTCTGTCTCTCTCTCTACCTCCCTCCCTTTAATCCCTGTCTGTTAGAATGGAGGACATACTCTGCTTTCCTCTCTCTGCTATTACATGGTATTGTATATGAAAATGTGTTTAAGATAAGCTGGCATTATGACAGAATATGAAAAAAGAAAAGACACATTTCAAGGTAATGATAGTTTTGTTTTAGACAAATTTATGTAAAACAGAAATGGAGAAAGAGGAAAACACTAAATTTGAATTCAGAAGTACTGAGTACTTCTAACAGTTAATAAAGAAACCAGGAAGAAATACAATTTGCACCAGTTTTAAAGAAAGGGGGAAAAAAATGCCACCATTACAAATAGCACTGAGTTTATGTCTAGCAAAACAAGTAGGAAGGCAGAGGCAGATAATAATGTGATTACTTTGGTAATGATATGCATTAGATACATTATGGGAAACAATAATACTCCCTACTGAATGCAGTCAATCCAGTTATTGATTTTTCTAAATGATAAAAGCACTCCTCCAAAACAGCAAAAAAAAGGAGATATATTTTATTTATTCTTCCTCCCTCATGAGCCCTATCTCAACAGTTCCTTTGATGCAGAGTAGTATACAGAGATAATGGAGCAATGTATATCTAATCTGACACCTACTGGGCCAGGCTAATGTTTCAAATAAAAATTGCCTGGATCACTACTGCTACTGAAAACAAAACGCATGAATAGCATAAAGAAACTAAACTTCCTTTTTGATTCAAACTTTGTTTTTTGTTCTACTTATTTCTTCATTTCACTCCAGTTTTTAAGGACTGTCTGTGAGAATACACTTATTACAATGAGTTAATTCATGCACTGATCCGAAGCTAGCTGAACTTCTCTGATTGGCTGCTCCAAAGTCATTACACTCCTTTTCTGCACTCCTCCATCTTATATTTAATATGGCCAGATTTTCAACAAGCCTGCAAAATACAGACTTTCATCTGCCATTCCCTGTTTCAGAAATAAGAAATATGTCTGCCAGACAGAATCAAATCAAGCTCTGTAGCAAAGCTAGTTTTGTTCTCGACTCCTTTATTCCTGTGACAAGAATAAAGCCTCTGAATAGTTGAAGAAAAAAAAGTGCAACAAAAGTCACATGTATGATTGAACTGATACATCAGCAAAAGGAAAGCATTTGTACCAACCATTGTTATTATACCTGATTTTCATTCCTGCTCAATTCAAGTCCGGTTCTGAGTGCAGAGAACTAAAGATCTCTGTACTGTGCTGTTATCACTTGGGCAGTTTCATTTAATCCTTTCTCAGAGGTCTGGAAGTTGTTCAGGCTGGCAAAGCTCTGATCAACTAGGTGGTGTAGGTTAGCTGTTCAGTATCCTCTGCTGTCACCAGTACAAATACAGATATGATTGGTCTATACCTAACACATTTTTTCACATGAAGCCATAAAGTGAGGCACAAGATACAGTTACTATTGAAGTTAATGAATATCAGATCTTAGCGTAATACTAATGAATGGCCCACAATTTTTTTTTCTGATATTAATATGCAGCTTGGTATAAAATCAGTATCTAAAAGGGAGCTACAGGAAAGAAGGGGACAGACTCTTGAGCAGTGTCTGTTGTGAAAGAAAAACAGGAAATGATTTCAAGCTTAAAGAGGGTAGATTTAGGTTAGATATAAGGAAGAAGTCTTTTACAGTGAGGGTGGTGAGGCTGGTGAGGTGAACAGGTTACCTAGTGTTGTGATTGATGCCCTGTCCCTAGAGAATTTCAAGGTGAGGCTGGATCAGGCCCTGGGCAACCTGATCTAGCTGTGGTCTCCCTGTTCATTGAAGGGGAGTTGGACTAAATGGCCTTCAGAGGTCCCTTTCAACTCTAAGGATTCTTTGATCCCATGATTTTATTATGAGATTTGGGACAGTGGCGTTATTATTTATGGATCAAAAGTAATAATTATGCTTGACATATCTGTTAAGGAATCTAGATAATAGCCTCTCAAGAACTGAGAAAAAAAAAAACAACTAAAGAAAGAAGTCAGTTCATAATCAATGTGTATGGCATATAGTTCATGGCTTCCAATGTGATTATGTAAATGTATGCATCTGCATCTATGTTTAGAAATACAATTTCTCACAAACATATGTTCCTCACTTTTTTATTGATTTGTGTTAAAATCGTTTTGCTTGCTTATTGTGGTAGGACCCTAAGATGGCAGATTTGATTGTTACTGTCTATGGCTTTGGAATTCACTCTCAAAAACAGAGAAACAAAAATTGTGGATTCCTATCTAGGAAGTATGGCAATGATCATTCACAAATCAGAGTAGGAACCTCCTCCAGACTACATGAGTGAGCCAGAATTTGGGACCTTTACAAAGAAGGAATTGTCCAATACTAAGCAAAATCGCACCAGCTCTGCTGCATGATATGCTCGCACTCTTGTGCTTCTGAGGATTGATATGGCTCTTACTACGGAGAGAAATGTGCACTAGGAGTTAACAGGAAACTCACAGATAGTCAGGCTGTCTGAATTAGTAAATAAGATTATAAAAAATAAATCAGCAATAGGAGCCACCCTTGAAATGCAGAAAAAGCATGCAGCAGGGAGGACTGTCAGAACCAGTGAAAGTGACTGAGACAGAGAGGGAAAGCTCTAGGAATGGAGGAAAGAAAAAGAAATGTTGTAAACCTAAACATCAGTAGAAGAGGTGAAGAATGAGAAGTGAAATAGAAGAAAGATGGAAGAGAAAAGATAAGAATGTCCTGGCTAACTGTTTGGGAAGAAATATTGAGTCAGATGGGCTTCATTTACATGTACTTGTTGTTTTGTGTGGGGAAAAATAGCAACACACCAATGGAATGTTAGGGAAGATGGTCACAAAAATTATATCCTACCCTGCTGCTCCTAGAATTGTAGCTCAAACACTTTATTCATTTATTCATTTTAATAACTATTATCCTGCAGCTGAAAGAATTCCAATTTTTAGAAAATATGATGCTTTTCTGACTACACAACAATCGGTCCAGTGGTTCACTGTGGTAATGTTTGGGTCTCTCCTTTCAGTAGATTTTAAATCTTAGAAATTATAGACTGACTTAGGAAAATTGATTATTAAAAAATATATTTTATGTCTTCTCCAAAACTTCCAAAACCTCCAAAACCTTATAATGATGCCTATGCAAAATAGATAAACAAATAAAAAGCCTGCCACTAAACAGCAGCAAAAAGGATTAACTGATCTCCATCCACTAAGGCTGGTAATGGAGTCTCCCAGTGTTGGTCTTTAAAGAAGCAAAGAGGAAGGCAGTCAGTTCTTCACTGACTGCCAAGAACAAGATCTGTTTCTGCTCCACACACCTTGAAATTAATTAAAAGTCTTCTATAGATGTCAAACCCCTTCAGGTACATCTGCTCATCATCTGCTTCCACACTGACTTCAACTACCAAATTGGCACTTAGCACCACTGCAAATCATCTCCACTGTACATCTATAAAAGCCCAGAGAATTAAATGCTTTAGACTTCAAGTTAGGGACTGAATTTTCCTTTTTCTTAACCATTAGTTCCCCGATCAAAGTTCTCTGGTCCTACATCAGTCACAAATACCAACAGAGCTAAATACTGGTACTTGTACACTTCAGCTGAAGTGTAACTCATTCCCTAGTTACTCCCAATATGTAACGTAGACATATGTTATATACTTGAATAACATTTTTTAGAATCTAGTCTGTAGCTGCCAAAATCAATTTAGGTCACATCTTGAATAGACACACACTGCAGAATAAATCTAGTTTTTCTTGTTCTACGTTGTTGTGTGACAGAAAAAGGAAAGCTTTTCCTACTGCAATCTGTAATTTCTTCAAAAAGAAAAATTATTCCAACAATTGTTCTACATGCTTCTGCGGTATGACTCACATTTCTTTCCTGAATGATTAATGATTGATAATGTATTATTGAACACACACGAAAATCTTTCTCTCCCTTAAAACATAATACATTTTCATTGGCATTAAAATATAAAAGATAGGACCTCTCCATTTTCAGTGTCATAGTATTTTGCTGGGAAACAATTTGTGGAAATAAACAAGAAAAGCATTTAACTAAAATGTTGATATTATCTGGCTACACATTTAAACATCTCTATGAAGTGAGGCTAACAGAGTATGGAAACTTAGTTAAGGAAAGAAACTGTTTTTGAAGATTAAATTCTAAGAGTGAGGAGGAGAAGTACATTATTAATTAAAGTAGTATTTAAGATTCTAAAGATGTTCTTGCATTTTCAATATTAAAAAAGTTACAACTATTTAATATGTTATGTTCTCTTTTTTTTCCTTTCTTTAGACCCAGCCCAGTTTTCTAACATAGTTAGCTCTCCAGTTGAGAAAGAGATCATTCTTCAAAGACGAAATGCTGTCTTTACACACTTCCTGTATTCCTAGCATAGCACGAATACAGGACTTCAAGAAAAACTGCCTGTGCTAATTTTGAGTAGAGTACCACAGTAATATTTTTGTCATTTTCACATTGCCTACACCTGGAAATGCCTGGAAATCTCTGCATTTCTGTTCATCCATCTGTAAAATGGAGTACAAACTGCAGCTGAGACATTTATTTTGTAACGTGCTCTAGGAATACGGGCATTGATGTTTGTTGTGCTGCAAAAGCACTTTTGCTGAATGAAATAAAGTACTTTTAGAATGATTTTGGTATTGCTGTATGTATTCATATTCATCTATAAGAATATTATTTTCATCCTCATTAAAATAATGCGATAATCTAGGTTGTAAGCTTTAACAACTGCTGCAGCTGCACAGAATAAATAGATTTAATTTGATTAGAAAACAGGCAAATTATTAAAACAGTAAGCATTCACATTTCTATGTAAAAATCGAAAACAATGGAAACACTTAACGTTGTTTATCATTACATATAGGAAAACATGACAGGAGATAATGGGGTTTCCCACGTTAGCATGTTTTTAAAAATGCCTAGCTTTGACTAATCTAGAACAAATCCTCTTTCTTTTCTTCTTCTTTTTTTTTTCATACATGTGATTTTATCAGGGTATAACTTAAAAGAAATGTAAATCAAACAAAGATGCTCAGCATCTACAACAGCAGTAAAACCCTTACTATCATTATTCTTATCAAATTCAAAAAGTCTCCTAAAGGAATATTTACATGTTCACATGTGGACTTGTTTGTTTGTTTGTTTATTTATTTACTTATTGGGGGATTTTTGAGCTCAATAATTATATCTTGACAAATGTAAAAAGTCAGGGAAGTTTTCAGTGATTTGTGGCTGCTACAAAAAAGGATGGTGAGTTACAGCTGAAGTATGAGCTGGATTTCCTCAGCTTTTTTTTTTCCCTCTGAACATCTCATGTTATTTAATAAGGAAACAAACTGAACCTGAAAAATATTAATTCTAACAGCTGTTGTAGCACTTTGCTTTCTTGGAACAGTTTTATATATTATTATTATGCTGTCAGGTGTGTTCGCACTTGCATAGTGCTTCACATTTGCAGCAAGCCTACAATTTTGTATTGTAACATGGATTATACAGGAGATGCACTAAACGTATATTGTTATTTCCACAAGAGAAATAACCAGCTCTAACTGCACCCTGTCTCCACTGTGCAAAACCTGCTACCACTGATAAAATGTAGCTCTGTTGTCCTTCTCATACTTTGTTATTTTCAGTATTTTGGCTGACGGTGCTGGAATCCTCCACTCGCTGACAGATAGCCATTCCGGGGAAAGGGTAAGTGAAGTTTGCTTAGAAAGAGGTTCATCTTTCTCCTGAATGCCTGCTTAGAAATCTGTGTTGTTTCAGAGTCCGCTGTGATGGGACCTATTGTCCTGTCTGGTCAATGATGTCTTTTTTGTGCAGTCGTAAAACCCTACTGAGATGATTTATAGCATTTCTGGGATAACTGGCCCTAATTTCTCAGACAGAGCAGAGGAGGAGCCCCCCAGCACACACAGCAGATGTTCTCTCTGCCATCCCTGTCCTGGGGAAGTGGATCCGAAGTGCAGTTCTGTACCTCAGAGGAACAGCTCCCTCTTCCTCTGCCTGGTGCTGTGGGTTAGAGAGAACAGATTTCTTCCAAGCACCATACATCGGCCTGCTGTGCATTTGCGGCCTAGTGCAGCACCATGCAGTGGCAGAAACGAAGTGCTGCAGTCTCACAGAATGCTCTAAATTCAGCCTTCAGGGTGGGACACCTTTTGCTGTGCAATGCAAACAGCAAATTCAAGTACATCTGAGGATCCTAAGGCTAAATTCTGTGAGTAACATGAAAAAGTAATCTGTCCTGTTTGATAGAAATTGGCTTGTGATTTCAGTACTGAAAAATGAGTATAGGATTATGTTCAAAACCCACTGAAATTAAATAGATTTTCTACCATTTAAAATACTGTCAGGGAAAAAGAATCTGTGTGAAAGGGCTTTAGTTAATTTTTAAGGCACAGGAGCTCACTAATGTGGTAATATATACAAGAGCAGCTACAACAATAATAAAAATAGTAATTCAAAAACAAACAAAAAAGCCCAGTGGATAAATAATTTAAGAAATTTCATATGCAGCATTAAGAAAGGGAGTTAATTTAAATGCTGCATACTTGCCTTTTGCTGGTAATCAAAACTGAAAACTGGCAACTCAAAAATCTTTGTTTCTAAATGTAAAAAAATGAATTTGTTGAAGCAGATCTGTATAGAAGCTCATTGAATGAATTTCTGAGAGTGTTCAGATCTTTCTCATTCTCATGTGTCTGTGTGTGAGATACAAAATTCTGATAAACACATTTGTTTTACATTCTGCACATTGGTCTGATGCCCAAAACAGCTAACAGGAAGAAATAGCAGTGTCCTGGGAAATACCTTAAAAATTTGCTGAAAACCATCAAGACATGAGGTAAGGAAGAATCAGTGAAATACTAATGTAAAAAGAGATGGTTTTCCTGTAAGAAGACAAGGTCAGCTTTGAAGGGAACCAGATGATGTCTGCAGAGTGAGAACAGATCTGCTGGCAGCACTTTAAGTAGATTTGATTCAAAGCAGCTAGTAATTGCCACATGTAAAAATATTAGCCTGCTTATACTATCAGAAATTATGTTCCCCTTTGATGATCTAATTCTTGAAAGGTATAGCAGAAACGAGGAGCAAATATAAAGGGATGAAGCCAGCTATAGGCAGGCACTCATCTGATGAGTCACTGGCTTCCAGTCATTGTTGGCATATTCCCTATGTTTCAAAAGGCCAGCAAATAAGCGCAAATCTGAAACATTCTTTACACTATAAATTGACATTTACGTTGAATTACAATGTGTGAATGTATAATGATGTTGTGGATACACCATGGCCAATGTAAAAAAATAATCTGTGAGTTTTAAAGAACGAAAGCAGCTCCACATACATCTTGACTCATTTAGTGACATTCAAAGTGCTACAAAAAGCAGGATTTTACAAATCTGTTGCTGTGCCTTCTCATTCTCTTCTCTGGAATTTCTCTGCTGCTGCTTTGAGAACCTGAGCAACAATTCTTATTCATACTTATCTACATAAGCCTACTCATTGGTCTTCAACAACAGTAAAGAGACATTAGAAGGAAATACATATCACATATCACAAATATGTTTGTATCTCATTGTCCTTAAGTGTCAAACTCTCAGTAAATTTTGCAGTATATTCTGATCCCTGTCACATTCTGGAGG
>NC_034438.1:67184184-67203670 GCF_002078875.1 Numida meleagris
GAGGAGAGGAGAGGAGAGGAGAGGAGAGGAGAGGAGAGGAGAGGTTGTTGCTTGGTTTGGTAGAACAGAAATTAAGCACTGGGATAAAAGAAAAGTTATCATGGACAGAGTACCAAAGGTTAGTTGCCTGTTAGAAGCATTCAGATTGACATAATTTTAACACCTGTGGATTTTCTCATGACCTTCTGTTGTGATCAGTATTATCTTTGGATCTACTAAGCTGCCTTTCCAGCAGCTCTTCCTCTGAATCAGTTCTGGACTTAGTGGATCTGCCTTGATTCAGTTGCAGGGAGTTACAGTGTGGTGTCTGTGATCTGGTCTCCATTGACGCTTTGAGAACTGACATGTATTGCAGCCGTGTGCACTGCAACTGCTTCCTGGGCAAGTCTATGGGCCAATGGGAACAGACCCCAGTTGCTGAGCAGACAAGAAGACTAAATATTCCTCTAGTGAAATAGTTCCTAAGCAGTGTGAATGGTGCTCTTTCTTTTTGTTGTTTTGTTGGGCTGATGCCTGAAAGAAAGAATATTTTGATAGACACAGAATAGCCTGATCTATAGTTTGGACTAGATCATCTCCAGAGGTCCCTTCCAACCCCTAAGATTCTATAATACTTCTCTCACAGTTTTCTACACTTTTTCCAAGGACAGGTAAGAATCACTGTTAATTCCATGCTAGCTGTCTGTGAGGTCTGGTTATGTTATGGGTTTTATCAGTTTATATTGGAGATACCTTGGAGACACTACATTTAAGCTTTCAGATGAAAATTACTCTAAATGAGTGGCTACACAAATCTTAATCACTGTTTTTTAAACTGTAAATTTCAGTAAGTACTCATGCATGTAACACCCATGCTGAAGAACTACCCAGAACACTCCCTTCTCGCTCATCAATGAACTGGGTCCTTTCTTTGCAAGGCAACAAAAAATAGAAGCTGCATAAGCTATGTAAGTGTGTATGTGTGTGAACATATAGATGTAGTGTATACGTTCATGTACATGCATATATTTATATAATATGCACATACCGTACACTTCACCCTCAAGTCTAATTCAGATGTAACTCTCCATTATACACAGAATTACACTTGTAATTTCAGGCCTATAAGTATTTAGAATCGTGTCTGATATTTAAATATCCGTTTGCAGATCAAAGCATTAGTTTTTGATGAATAAAAAGAAGTAGGAATAAATGGCTTGTATTAAGGTTATACTTATGACAAATAGTTTTCCCTTATTCCTTTTTTGTCTGAATTCAGATTTAAAATACTGAATTTGAGATATGTGCCTACTCAGATGTAGAACACTTGGATAGTTTTAAGAAATGCAATTGAAAAATAGATGCAGCCTGAGACAAGGAAGTGTCATTTTCTTAAAAGACGAACGAGCCATGACATATTTTGTTGTTGTTATGTTTATTGCTACATCTCCTCCCTGCTTTGATTCATGCCACAAGACACCACAGCAGCTGTCTGAGAGGCAAACTGCTGGGAAAGACACAGTATAAACCAACCTCCTATTTAATTTCTATTCTTAGTTATGAGTCAATGAACAGGCTCTACATGGTGCTTTGCCTTACAGTCTTTGCCTTCCTGATTGAATTTCTCCTTTTGTAATAATTGCTTTTAGCACTGAGATCACCAAGTTCCAGAAAACAGTCTCACCAAGAAACCAAGTCCCTAGCTGGGAAATGAACTTGCGACACATAAGTGTAGGGGAGAAATGCATTGAAGTAGTGTCAGAGCTTTGTCTCAATACAACAAGAGCTTCTGTGATTAACTTGGTACTGGCTTCCTTATGCCCATTCTCAGCAGAATGTTGTACACTTGCTTGAAAAGTGGAAAGCCTCTCATTTAGATGGAGAAATTGTCCTCCCCTGGAGCCCACTTTCATGAAAGATGGCTGTACTTCTAGATGGGAAGCATGTCTTTTCAGATGTATAACCTGTGATTATATCAGTGTTTCTGAACTACATCCATTAAATATCATGCTCTTTACCCTTGTGGTTTAACCCAATGATCTGCATGTAGACATGTGCTCTCTCCCCAGTGCAATGGGATGGGGAGATACTCCCAAAAGGTAAAAGTGTGAGAACTCACTGGCTGAGAGGAGGACAGCTTAATAAGCAAGAGAAAACAAAACAAAAAAGAGAGAGGACTAAATAAAATATGAACAAACAACAAACAATGGTTCAGTATGGAGTTATATGCTGTGGGGCAACACTTTGGTCAATCTGGGTCAGCTGTTCCAGTTCCGTTCCCTCTCGCTCCTGCTGCACCCCTGGTCTCCTTGCTGGTGGGGAAGCACAAGAAGCTGTAATTCTCTTTGCTTAGTTTAAGCACTGCTCAGCAGCAACTAAAATACCGGTGTGTTACCAAATTTACTTTCATCCTAAATCCATTACACGCTGCCATTCCAGCTACTATGAAGAAAATTAACTACCCCAACCAAAGCTGGAACATCCTCCAGGAAGTAGGGCAGATCCAAAGAGAATATATCTTCATTTCCTCCTCAGTGTATAAAAACACTCTTCAGCGGTGGTGGAACAGAGTCCTCCAAAATATTAATTCTTTTCCTATTCGAGTTTGAATTATTAGAGCTATGCAACTAACTCCATGGAGAGAAACTTAATTTCCTCCCCAGAACACAGGTAAAAATTACCCTCAAAATAATAATGGAGAAATAAAGGAAAACAGAAATTTGCTCAGAAATTAGTGAAAGTTAGTTTGTTTTTCAGTCACTTTCTTTACAAGCATTGTGTTGTTCTTTTCTCAGAATTTCTTCCAAGAAAACATAGTTTCCATTTCTCTAATTTTTTTATTTATTAAACACTTATATTCTGAGTCTGTGCAAGAGCCAAACATCTATTTATTTATTTCGGGGATCTGCATTCCAAAATAGTGGAAAGACATCAAGGAGTGCAAGCTAAAAGCAAACAGACTGAACTATTTGTCAGAAAGGCAACATTTGCTCACAGTTATCACTTTGTGAAAACTTGATATATTGCAATTACATCCTATTTTAATTAAAAAATCTCTAAGTGTAGAGTAAAGGCAGAAATAGTAATAGGTATTAACTTTGGACACATTTTCCTTTCCAGAGAAAACATTTTCCTTTACAAACATTTTATGACCTTTTAAAAAAGTACGCCAGAATTACTTTGATTTTCTACATGGCTTTGACATTTGTCCAGGCAACAGTCCTAGAGTTTGCTGCATTTGAAGTTGGGATCTAATCATTTCAAAGAATAACAGTTGCACTTCAGTTCACTTTTTTTTTCCGCTGCCACCATATTCTGCTAAATACAAATTCATAAAATTATTTAAAGAACTAAAGCAGATGAATGACTCAACTGTCTAGCTTTTAGTACTTAATGCCTTCTTCTATGTACCAGTACCTGAATGTTTCCATTCTATTTGTCATGTTTATCTGCATCAGCAGTATGGGAAGTCCGGTAATATCAGATATCCAAGATCACCTTTGATGTCAGGGAACAACAAACAGTGTATTAAGGCACTTAGGATAAAAAGGAGTCAACATTAATTTATGTGAGTTTCTTTAGGAGATTAGTAGAAGTTCATACAGAAACAAGGAACCTGAAGTACCTGGGTCCTTGGTTACCTTTGAGATCTGTTGCTAGCACTGTTCCCCAGGGGTCAGTGCTGGGTCTGGTCTTGTTCAAAATCTTCATCAGTGACCTGAATGAAGGGATAGAATGCACACTCAACAAGTTTTCTGCTGATACAAAGCTGGGAAGAGTGGCTGACATACCAGAAGGCTGTGCTGCCATTCAGCGAGGCTGGACAGGCTGGAGAATTGGGACGAGTGGAACTTGAACAACAAGGGCAAGCATAGAGTCCTACACCTGGGCTCCCCAGTTCAAGAAAGAGGGAGAAGAGAGTCCAGTGGAAGGCTGCATAGATGATAAGGGGCGTAGAGGAGCATCTCTCTCTGGAGATAAGGCTGAGACATCTGGTACTGTTCAGCCTGGAGAAGACTGACAGGGAATCTTATTGATGCTGACAAATACATGAAGTGCAGATGTCAAGAGGATGGGGCCAGGCTCTTGTCAGTGGTGTCCAGTGACAGGTTAAGGGACAACAGGCAAAAACTGCAATGCAGGAAATTTCATAGACATGAGAAAAAAATTCTTTATTTTGAGGGCACTGGAACAGGCTGCCCAGAGAGTTGTGGAGTCTACTCTGGAGATATTCGTATCCTGCCTGGACACTTCTCCTGGGCAACCCACTTTAGGGAACATGCTTTAACAAGGGGATTGGACTGGATGATCTCCAGAGTCCTTTCCAGCCCCTGTGATTCTATGATTCTGTGATTCTGCAACTGTAAGGTGAGCTTTGTGATCTCTCTTCAAAAGAGCCAAAGCATTCTGGCTTTGGAAGGTTTCTACTTGAGTCTGAAAGTGCATTTCCAGTCTTGCATTTATGGGAATTTAAACAGACGGTCATGCTTGCAGAAACAAAGCAGCAAACGAAAATCCTAAAAATCCTGAGCAGAGAAGCATTCCTTTAAGTTCAAAATGCACCTTATGTTCTATGAGCCCTCCAAGTCCAAAAGAGAATGCTTACTAGAGACACAGGTATATCCAGTGGACAATCTTCCCTATCCGTAAGCTTCAGTATGGGCTTAATTTCAAAATATTCTCAGTTCCATCAAGCATTTTACATATATATTCATATGCTGCATATAATAGGCAATTTGATTTAGTGGTAAAGGTGTTTACCTTTCCCTATTCAACTTGAAATGTTTTCATTAGTAAAGCATGTTTTATACAGTAAAGAGAAATATGCCATCCAGAACTATACATATTGAGAAAGAATACATGCTACATGTGTTCATGAATTCATGTTCGTCTTCTGCTTAAAGGCAGCAGCTGTCTATTTCATGACTGTTACTCCTACAAGCATCTTTCTATCACATTTTTCTACAAAATAAATGGCAATATATAGATCGTAAGATAAATGTTCTCTAAAAGAGAATTTCCCAATATTGTAGCATTACTGAAAACTTCTGATTTTTTAAAAATAGTTTAACAGTGATAGCCGATGTGATGACAGGAGTCCTTGAATTAACAAAAGTGTAGAAGAGGAGGAGGCCTGGAGAAAGCAGTTAGGAAGTCTCTGAGGAAGAAGAAAATCCCTTCTTAATTTCCTTTTTTGCCTGGGTAGGATGGAGAACACCATTCTCCAAGTCCTAGCATATCAGTTCTGAATATCTCAAACATAAGGTAAGGGGACAGCCTATTTTCTGCATTCCTGAAGTTCATTATGCCTGGATGCTACATCTCCAGCTACCCTGATGGGTGCTAGAACCTAATTCTGAAAAGAAAAAATTATATTGCTATCGCATCCCACAGTTCAGAAAAGGCTCAAAAATCTTACGTGGAAAATTAAAGTTCACAGGTTAGTGTACTCAAACTAAAACTAAATACAAACTAAACTGTTTTGTATTTTCTTGTTTTTCTCTTTATTTAGGTGTATTTTCTAATTGAATAACTGTTCACACTGATAGAGTTACACATTGATTAAGTGGTAATGAGTGCAGATTTCCATGAAGATTCCATGAATTAGTAATTATGGTTTTATTGTAATTGGAAATAGTGAAATAAACTCAGTCTCCACTGTCACATACATGTAATAGATGAGTTAATTTGTCTTCAGCACTCTCACAGCTTTAATATTTCTCCATCAAAATTAGTAGGATCCAAAATGTATAAAACTGTATCCCCCAAGAAACCACTCTTCAGTATCAATGAAAAGTATTTATTTCATCTGTCTTTGGTGTGAGCTCACCATCTCTTTCCCTTTTTCTCCTCCTTCTCTTTGCCTTTCCCCCTCCTTTGCTCTTTCTCACGCTGTGGTCTCTGTTGGGCTTCTGCTGTGATTCACTCCATTTTGTAAAGCCTGTGACTCCTCAGGTCTCCTCAGGGATTCCAAGAAATAATCAGCAACAGTAAAAAGGAACTACTGCTCTGCACCCGGCCATGATTGTATCAGTTGAAGGATTACTCTCCCAGAAAGAGGAAGGAATAATCCTCATGGAATAGTTACTCTTAATCTTGGCCCTGCACACCTAGGGGAGTCAGTTACCTTACTGCCTTTTGGCAAGCATATCATCCATTTTTGTGGAAGGAATCACTGAGGTCCCACTACCTGCTATACAGTGTATGTTAATCTCTTGCCAACTCCAGCGTTTTTGTTCATTTTAGTACGTTAGTATTGATTTTAATTTTAATTGATGTGCCTTGTAAAGTATTAACCTTAAGAACTGTCCAACGCAGTTCAAGAAAAGCAGCCTTAATTACTCTATAAGAAGGCAAGGAAATCAGATGCTCTGCTTCGGAAGGGATAAGTCATGACACTGTACTTATCAAACCAAATTTCCTTCAGATTTCAATCTTTACATGTCCACTATTTCTGCATCATCAGTTGGAGAGAGATCATCTGACACACAGGGATATTTTCTTTAAGGATTAAAATTTTGCCTCCAACTGTAGCTGCAGACAAAGTTTAGATTTATGTATATTTAGCATATATCTTATTAAAGTAACTTTTAGGGTTTAGATTGTGCTTTCTTCTTTTTTCTTTTCTTTCCTAATCCCCTGCTAATGTGAATATAGTCTTGCATCTGTGTTAGAAATAGTACTGATTTCCTCACCAGATATTTTCCTGTGATAAAATGATTTTTCCATTTCATCAGAATGTTGGTGGTACACTTTCCACCATCCCTTTTTTTTCTAGAGAACAATATTGATGGACCAATTTTGTTTTAGTTTGTTTTTCAATTCTCTGAAAAGAAAAAAAAAAAAAATCACAAAAAATGTTTAATGGAAGTTCACATATTAATGAAAAAAATTCACAGGAAAAAAGAATAAACTTCCCAGCCTGCCCTACTAGACAAAAAAAAAAAAAAAAAGAACGAATGTTTCTAATCTTCCAAAGACATATTAAGCATGCAAAACAAGTAAACAAAAATAAAAACAAGCACCACAAATCCAACCAAACTATAAAGAGCTATCACAAGTAAACAAACATTTATCTATACCTTACCGTATTTTAATTCAAAACGAGACGTGGGAAGAAAAAACTCAACATGATGCCCTGTTGTTTTTTCCCCTCTACAGTATTTATCCCCCACATAATGAAAGCACACACTTCTTACTGACTTAAGCAGCAGAAGAGAAAAAACAAATATAATTCTAGAAACAGGCAGAGTCACTGACAGAAAAAAAATTATATCTACCTTGCTACCAAAATACTGAAGCCTTCTTGATGCAATATCTTTATGGAAGTCATTCAGTTGCAATACAATTATTAAAAGTTCCAGGCTGGAACTTAAATTAATGGTGAAAATGTCATATTTACTCATATCTATACAAATTTATTAAAAGCACCCAGCTATGCTTCAGGCCGTAGTTTGAATATTGAAAATAAATATCAAATGGCTGTATCACTCAGACCTGCCATTGGTGGGTTATGAACATAGAAAAACCCTATAACTGGCCACCTCTCTCACCTCAGCAACTGCCTTATGAGATGAGATGATGAGTGCTGAAGGTCAACAGCTGGAGACATTGCTAATCTAGCTAGTTAGAGGTGCATCAGATTATGACTACTGCATAGACAACATCTCCTACTTTCAGGTTTATCTACAGGGCCACTGTACCTGTTATTTCTATGGGTGAATACTGGGAACATGCCATGATTAGAAACATTGAATTTAGCATTCCTAATGTATCTATGTAAACAATATCACACATGATTCTTATTGTTATTTGTTTTAATGATCATGCAGCATATTTTGTGGAAGAGAAGACTAAAAATTCCTATTTTCTTGTGATTTTACTGAGCACACAAGTGTAAATAGTAGCTGTATTCCCCACAACATCTGTCTCTTGTCCTTATCTTATTTTTTCACTAGTAAATTCAATATTCTGCCAGCATGCATAGCTTCATCTATTTTCATTCTCCTTCAGCTTTTCTTGTAGATCTAATTACTTTAAATGTAACAAAGAGCATATCTGATATGGGTAAGCATTGTGGTTTAACCCAGGAAGTGGCTATGCATCACACAGTCCTTCGCTCATTCCCCTCTTCCCAGTGAGATTGGAGAGAGAATCAGGAGAAAAAATAAAATAGAGCTCATGGGTTGAGATAAAACTATTTACTAAGGTAGAGGAAAGGAAAAGGATAATAGTTATGACTATATGTTTATATATAAGAATGTATAAAACAAGTGATGCACAAGCAATTGCTCACCACTCCCAACCAGCAACTCTGAACATCAGTGTGTTATCAATATTATTTTCTCTCCTAGAACCAAAAACATGAAAGAAAACAATTCAATTCCAGCTGAAACTAAGACAGGAAGAAATTCTTTAGCACGGGACAGACCTTCGTGTCAATTTACAGTTTCCCAATGTGTAAATAATAGTTTAAAGTTTATAACTTCAGAAGGCAAAATGTCAATCAATGTAATCTCTACTTATTTCTGCAAGATGCTCGTCTACAACCATTATCGGCATATCCACCAACTAAAAGTCCTCCAAAATCTAATCAGCACCAGAATAAAGTTATTATAAAATCATAGTGTTATCTGGGTTGGAAAAGATCCTCAAGATTACTAAATCCAACCATCAACCTGACCTCCTGAGTCCAATCATTAGATCATGTCCCTTACTGCCATGTTCACAAGTCTCTTAAATACCACCAGGGATGGAGGCTCCACCACTTCGCTGGGTCACATCCTCCAAAGCTGGACTGTGAAGAAATTCTTCTCTGTGCAACTTGAAACCATCCGTTGTGTCCTACCACTTATCTTCTGAGAAAAGAAACCGACATGCTCCTCAAGTTGACTTCCTTTCATGCGGTTATATAGGGCGATGAGGTCTCCCCTAAGCCTCCTTTTCTCCAGACTGAAAACGATCAGTTCCCCCACTCACTCGTCATAACTCTTGTTTTCTAGTCACCTCACCAGTTTCATTGAACTTTGCATATGCTTGAGCAATTCCATAACATTTTTGTAGTGAGAGGCCAAAAACTGAACACAATGCTCAAGGTGAAGTCTCACCAGTGTCAAGAAAAAGGCGACAATCACTTCCCTAGACCTGTTGGCCTCACTATTTTTGCTACAAGCCAGGACATCATTGGCCACCTAGGCATACTGCCAGCTATCGACCAGCACCTTCATCTCTTTTTCTGACAAGCAAGTTTCCAGCCACTCTTCCCACAGCCTATATCACTGCATCATGTTGTATGACCCAAGTGTAGGATCCTTGTTGAATGTCACATGATTGGACTTGGACCATAAATCCTAGTTTATCCAGATCCCTCTTGTAAAGATCTCCTACTCTCAAGCAGATTGACAGTCCTAGCTAACGCGGTATTTTCTGTTAAATTACTTGGGAGTGCACTCAATTGCCTCATCTAGATAACTGATAAAAATGTAAAACAAAACTGGCCCCAAGACTGAACTCTGAGGGACACCACTGGTAACCAGCCACCAACTAGATCGAACTCCACTTACTTTTACTCTATGAGCCTGGCCATCCAGCCAGTATTACCACTGAGTGTTGTCTTAAAAGGCTCAACAACAGGAACAACTACAAAATTAAAAAAACTCTGGCTTTAGATTTTCTAATATATTTTTGCTTGCAGTCTACAATTTCTTAAATTTCTAAGATTTCTACAATTTCTTAAGGTACTAAGGATAAATGGGAAGTAAAGGTGTATCACAGATGTTATTTATACAGTGGACTGTCCGCTATCAGTATTTTGACTTAAGACTATTAAAACAGTCTCTAATCCAGTGTCTTCTGTTCTCAAACACTGTGAATGGTTCTGGTCTCTGGAGCTCAAGAATACCAGTCCTGTAATCAGAAAAGATATAAGAAATGTTAATAAAATCATTAGGGATTAGTTGCTTTACAAGGGGATATTAAAATGCTGGCTGTCTTTGTTCGAAGAGGAAAAGGCTGCAAGAGTTTGTAAAATCAGAATTATGGTGGTAAGATGAATGCAGAACTGATACTCTAGAAATTCTGCTGTACTAGAAGCATGAGGTGCATGATGAAACTATTAGGACATAATTTTGTAAGAGAAAAGATGGCTTTTTAAATAGCGGGTAATGAATTTCTGGGACATGTCACAAACATCTATGTAGGCAAGCAGTATTAGATTCAAAAATATAATTAGACATGTTCATGGTCAACATGTCTTCAAACAGAGTTGCAAGGTAGACAGTTATCATGCAACCCACTTAGTGGCAGGAGGATTCTGGGTGCAGGAGGGATAAGAGGGGAGAGGACCATTGTCTTCATTGCTAGAGGGACAATACTAAGCCAGAAGGACCATCAGTGTGACCTTGTTGGAAATTTCCAGTGTTTCTTTTGTCTGAAACTTGATTCTTTTCATTTATTTGCAAAATCTGCAGATAAAATGTATTTATATTATTTGAAACATATTTATAATTAAGATTTTGGGTCAGGCTATATTTCCTTGTTTAATGGTACATTTGCTGAATGTTTTTATAGTACTTGAGACTAGCTGAATCTTAAAGCGTATCATACTGTACTATTCCAAGTTAGGATAAATATTCCCATGGAAGTGAATCTACAGTAACTCTTAAAAATAATATTTAACTTTTTTTCTGATATTTAATAATTTTATTGTCAGTGACTTCACATAGGATTTTTATAAGGTACTCTTTTTTGTTTCATGACAGGAAAAATTCTCACGTGACAAAAATCCTGCAATAAATTTTCTCCTCCTCATGAAAATCCAGCATGAAACACGTAAAGGACCAACCTGTCACCTGTAGAATGATCTGTAAGTCATATCACAATAGTCTGTCTTTACTAGGGGTCAGCCTTCAGCAAGGATGTCTGGTTCAAGCATAAATGGGTAAACGTGTAGCCCCACACTGTTTCCAGTTGTTGCAGAACACTTGAAATAGGACAAGAAAAACAACAAGAAGGACCATTAAATATTGGAATGGGGGAATACAGTTTTAAAAAAGCAGGTAAATGGAGCTTGACAAGTCATCAGCCAACCTGCAAGATAGACGAAATATCTGCACAGTTTAATCCACATGCATGGCGCGTGATTTGTTTGTTCTCAGAGTTCAGAAATAAGAAAATGTCAATAAAATATTAGTTTCATCCTTTAAAGAACAAAAAAACAGCTCCCTGTATTTGTTATGGATGGCCCAACGAGAGATGAGTTTGATCTATAGTATTAAGTGTTGTCTTACACAAAACAGAAGTATGCTGCATTCTAGGAGAGCAATACATCCTTCAAAAGGTAGCATTTGGCTCTCCTTATTCTTTTTTCTTGTATGTATATTCTAATAGAAATGGCGCATTGCACCAAAATTCATCTAAAATTGGTAGCTAAAAAAAAGGAAAAACAAAACTGTAAAAAATGCAATGAAAATACCACGAAATGAACGCTTTGATAAACAAGTTTCCTCAGTTTCTTAGGCAATGATGCATTTATGGTTTCTGATTTTAACAAAGGCAATAAATCCATAGTAAAAAACATACTTAAAAATATTTTTGGTATAAGAAAAATACCCCTAAAGATAAATTATGTATGTATTGTGGATTTTTTGTTCCAAAAATACAGTAATTTTTTTATTATTATTTATTTATTTTTGCATAAGGGTGCAAAAATTGCAGTAGCTTGGAATGAATACAGTCAGACTCGGCAGACTTGGTGGTAACTTCAGCCAGAGTGCAAGAGAAGCAAACCTCTCAGGTACCTGTCAGAGGCAGGTATGATCTGCACGGGATACACTTGCATGGTGTTTTGTATACCCTGTGTCTAGTTGTCATTAGTGCCAATTTCTGATCTGATGAAAGGTTTTTGTACGGCACGATGCTGCCTTTGCTGTCGCTGTTCTTTCTCTTGGTGTTATTCATTACTTTTTTTTTCTTCATAAGTTTTGATGAAAAGATTTGATCACATCTGATAATCTTGTAAAGTAACCTCATTTCATCCTTTTGTGCAGCTGGCCTACTGTCACGTCCTACAAAGCAGTTCCTGGAAAGGGAAGACCATCATCTCAGCTTGTCTGAGAGAGATGTCTCTCATGTAGAAGCAGCTCCTGACCATCAGCAACATGCTAGTGAAGCATCCTGGTACCAGAAAAGAGACACAGCCTATCCCAGTCTGTGTTAGGC
The DNA here is from genome assembly GCF_002078875.1 of Numida meleagris. Classification (NCBI taxonomy): domain Eukaryota; kingdom Metazoa; phylum Chordata; class Aves; order Galliformes; family Numididae; genus Numida; species Numida meleagris. Next base: position 67,196,383 of record NC_034438.1, read on the forward strand.
GCACAGCTATTTGGAATTTTCATCAGCTGAGATATACAGATAAGGCAAAACTGAATCTGCCTTAGAATTTACAGGTGCCTGTACAGACATTTTTGATGTAAAAGTTGACAGTCATGGAGCTATTAAGTGTTGTAATATCCAGATAGCTGGAAGGAATTTATAGGTTGAACAATTCACAGTTTTGCTCAGAAGTGCTAGGCCAGGTCAGTATGGCAAAATGGGGACGTGGGGACATATCTTTGTTGATTAAGGAAGGTGTAAGGTAAAAGGTAGGACTGATAGATTTTTTGGCAAAAGCATTAACATAATTCATCTTATAGCAATAACTTAGAAAAAGTTTTCTACTGAAATTTATTAGTTTCAGAAGCATGTAGGGTATTCTCTGGCAATATCTCAGTTTGTGCTATTCACATCCATGTGCAGTTTCTTTTCTAGTATACTAAACTAGTGTAATGACATTGGCAAAACACTTCAAAGGTAGGTCAGCCCAAATCTCCGTAAAGCAATACCAAATGCAGTAAAGTTCCTAGTTAAATATTTTGATCACAGATGTTGTATTTTTCCATATTTAAGACAATACACATTTCAGACCCTGGGACATTGATTCCCTGATTTATGAAGAGTGAGGTTAGACATGGGGACTATACCGCCTATGAGATAAGGAAAACACAATGATTTTAAATTAGTTTTTTTCAGCAAAACACAACTCAAAAACATGGAGAGGTAAAATATATTCCTATAGGGTTGTGTTTAATATAATCAGAAATCTTTCATTATTGAAAATCTACTTTAATCTACTGGAAGGAAAGAAAGTATAACTATGAAAATAATGTGAAAGATTGCTCCATGAAAGTTAATGTCTTAGCCATTCTGCATATATTAAGATTAGCACCTTCATTTGGGGTTATGGCAGTTTCATCTGTTTGTTTGCTTTTTACACCAACATCAGTTTCCATGCGTTCAAATCTGAACAAAATCTCAGACATCTGCTACTTATTTTAGATACTCATTAAAATTTTATCAAATGAAATATTGGAGATGTTATGAAAGATGCCCTCTGGTTTTCATCTTAAACGCTAGAGTGGTAGAACCTTGTGAACTATGTAGGATTTTATAATATCCGTATTCATATAAGGACTTAGGTTGTGCTTTCAAACACAGAGTTGTACTGAAGTTGCAGATTCACAATAATACCATTCCTAATTTCTACAAATAATAAAAATTTTATTACAGCTGGATGCTTTCCAGTGAAGGAGTACATATGTGCTAACAGTAGCAAACACCATAGACTGAATCAGTTATGTCATTGGCAAAAAGTTGCAGGGATTTTATGATTCCACATGCTTCCATTCAAATTTTGACAAAAAGTGTCATTAAATCTAGTTTAGCCTTCCCAAAAGGAAACCTGGTGGAGGGCAGGGAAGGGATTTGGTAGTTTATACAAACTGTCACTCACCCAGGAGGAAAAGCTGGTAGAAGCAATATGATTATAACTTAATGTTTTTGTTACTGTATATTAAGGGTTGTTAAATTTCTCTAAATGAACAGCACGTCTCACTGGGATATCCTCATCTTCTGATTTATCAATCATTTAATAGTCAATGAGAAAAATATTCTTTCTTCCCAAGAATCATTGGGTTGCCCAGTGTGCTAACTAGGTACAGAAATAAAAGTTATCTATACAATAAATGCTGCCAACTTCTAAGCCACAGTCCTGAAAAGAGACCAAAAGTAAGGACAGCATTGTAAGTGATGTGGAGTTTGCTTAAGCACTGACATCACTTGATTTCTCTGTGCACTTCACATTGCATATATCCTTAACAGAAAAGAAAAAAAAAAAAAGCCAACCATTTGATAAATATCTCTTTTGAATGGCACTATTTTGCGCTGTTTATAGAACCCAAATATTCGGAAGAATAGGAGAATAAAAGTGCTCTGTGGAAATTAGTATATATAGATATAGATATATGACCATACAAAGAAAAGTATAGGAAAAAAATATTCTTTTCTATACCGTTTTTCTCAGAAGTTAATCGTGATAGTTATATGACAAGTTCTATTTTCTTTAAACCTCCTCTATATGTTATCATCTGTAGAATATCCTGCCACTTTATCAGATCAATAAAGTAAAGTACTTCTCTTCCACTGATCTTAAATCTTGGATTTTATTGCTAGAATCTATACAGGGAAGTACAACATCAAGTCATCTTCTGAATTCCATACGGAGAATGAATGTTGATCATTCACTTTTCAGATGATCATTGTGACAGTCAAAACAACTTTTTGAATGACCTGTCATAAAATGGCAAAGGGTGGCTGTCTAGGCCTGTGTCGAGACTACATAGACCCTCGTACCCCATAAACTCAATTAAACATCTCTCTGACCCACTCCTAGAACTTTCCTGAGCCAACAACAGCACAGAGTCAGGGTAGGCCTGCCTAGAGGGCTGACACTATGTATAGAAACCACCTACCATCAAGAATCAGCCAGAATCCCCCAGGGATCCAAGAGTAATGATATCACCTCTTCTTTATAGTCTCCCTATCTCTCTTTTTACCCTCTCTCTTCATTCAAGCACTCTCTACTCCTTACTCCACTAAGTTTGTTGCATTGCATGCGTCCTCTCTCTCATGTAAATCTCATGAAAGTTGCCACTACTGAGTAGGAGTGTGCCTTGGATACATTCTTAGTATAAAAAAAAAGATTCACCTACCTTCATACCTACTGACCACCTTCTTTCCTTTGTATATTATTTTTTTTCTGGAACCCAAATGTTTTGTTCTGTCAAAAGTAAAAATAATTATTCTTCCTTTCACCATTCTTTTGTTATAGAATCATAGAATGGCTTGTGTTGGAAGGGACCTCTCAGATCATCTAGTTCCCATCTCCCTGCCAAGGGGAAGGTTCCCAACCACACCTATCCCAGTAGCTGCTTTCTCAGATATGCCTAATTACTCTTTTACATAACTTTCTAGTGATAACTATAGAAGCTGAGTAGGCTCATATACAGATTCAGAACTCAAATCTGAAGAACATCCATTATATGAAATTTAGAGTTTAAGCAACTTCTTTTAAGAAAAAAATGAAATTAATTAAAAAAAATCTTTTTAATAAACTTAATACTTCACTAAAATTTTTTAACTTAGTTCAGCAGTCAACAAATAATATCACTTAAGTTGTTAAGAACAAAACATGAAGCTGCAATTGCAATGCAGCTTACAATATACCACCTTGCATGAGTTAGGCTAGTGCACTGCTGGCTGCAAACTTTTGTAAGTACAACTGTTCCTACACATGCTTCATCCTCTTATGCAGCTCATCGTCTATCTTTGCAGCTGTTACATGAGGCCTAATTCTTACACTGCAATCCCTAATGAAAAGACTTTTTTACATCGTTTGAGCATCACTCAGGATGATCAAATTCTGACTTCTTTTGAAGTCCTTAGGGACTTTTATCATTCAGGCAATGAATAATTTCAAAATCAGAAGCATAAAACACTCCATAGCGGTTTATTATGTCTTCAACCACGAACTTAGCCTTTTCAACAGATTTTGCTCTCAGCTACTCTAAATTAAGCTTAAACTGCTAGCATCTGCAGCGGACCATTGCAATTGTAGAACACAGGCCAATATGCTCCATATTTAAAATCAGACTGTGATAGTGACTGAATCATGAGACAGGATATCTGTTTGAAATTAATCTTTCTCAAGAAATTGCAAAATACTAGAATCAAAACCAATTGTGCAAAAAGTTCTTATAGATAGAAAACATTTTCCATTTTCTGTTTTTTAGGAGACACAGATAGCCAAATACTTATGTACTGGATTTATTGTGAACTATCTTGACTGATTGATAGTTCAGTAATATGATATCTCATCCAAACAGAATTATAATGTCTTTGTATCTTTGGCTCAATTTATAGTATGAATTGTCCATTCAACCCCAAGCTGTAATGCTGGCAGAAAAAAAAAAATAAACAGTGGAAATTGTATACTTGACAGCATCAAAAGAAAATGAAATTGAATGCATTCGTCTGCATTTTGAAGAGCAGAACTGAATTTGCTTTTTGGCAAATTCTCTGGATTTAAGATTGTCTACACAGTATGTATAACTTAGGCAGAAACGTAACTCAGAAAGCAGAAATAGGAACTGTTGAATCTCAAACTTTCAACAGGGAGAGCAGTGCATTTCCTCATTTTGTATTTAGAACAATAGACCATCTGAAGCCACATTGAAAACAGAGAAGAAGGAAATAATATCAAGAACTAAATGAGATAAAAACATACAAAATGCTTGCAATCATTAATAGATGAAGTATGTATTAATATTTGCCATCAGTTTTGTTCTCATCTGTTATCCAGAAAGAGCTTTTGAGTTTTGAGAGGCTTTGGTGAGCAGCTCGGTCTTTGTTCTTGGCAAGAAACATCATATATTTGGAATTTTTCCCTCCGCTGATGGCAGTGACCATTTGGGGCCAGCAGCTGGCATAGAGCTTTGTTTGTCTTTCATAATCTGTCTGCAGTGGCAATTGACTATAAACAGTCAGCACTGTCCAGTTCAGTAATGTGCCTACTGAGGCTCTTCTGCTCCATCTGGTATGCAATACTAACTTTCATACTAAACATCCCTCTTGAAAGTTGAATAACTTCCATTCATTTCTAGTGGTACCATTTTAACCCCAAGTGCAATACAGATTTGAATGCCTTTTGCTGTATTCTTTCCTCAGACGAGCAACAAGAATTCCCAGTATTTTCATTTTACAACACTAAATTCCTGAATTCAGAAATGCTTGTGAACTACATACTCTTATCTTCTTCTGAACATGAGTTGCAATTTGCTCAGCTTCAGACTGAAAGAGGGGCTTAAATAATGGCCAAGCAGAACTGAGTATACAATGTAATATGTATGTTAAGATTTCAGGTTCTTGTTACTACCAGTATATTTTATTTTAAAAGATTGCAAATAACAATGAAAGCTCACTAGCATCATAAAGCAATTGATGCACAACATGTAGCCAAATTTACCATCTCATTCTGCCAACTGTGGGCTTTGGGAGATAACTAGAGGTCTGTCAACATACTTTGTTTCAAAATATGTTGCCAGTGAATGCTTTTGTTTACTTTTGGGAAATAAAATCTCACATTTTTACATGTCTCTCCCTTCCTTGTTAAAAAGTCACTTTGTTCTAGAAATAAAAGCTGTTATCAGTAAAACGCAATACACATTAAAAAAAAAAAAAAGGCAGAAAGATGACATTACTAAGACTTTGGAGAGGGAGATGTGCCAAATGTATAGTAGCACCCTTCACATTTGGCCTAAGTGAAAAAAGCAAAAAGCAGAAGTTCTCTTCATGCACAGAGACATCTCATTACTTGCTATGAGATCCTTTCTGATAAGCTGTCACTAAAATCACATTGGTTTCTACTGTGGAAACAAGTGGAAGAAATTTAACAATGTTGTTTTAAGAATGCAAGCAACATCTCTATATTAATTACATATTTTGGTTTATACATTTCTTTCAAAAATGTACAAATTATGCCTAACAAATATTGTAAAACCGAAATCAGAGTTGAAATCACATGCAAAGGGTCCCTCCACATCTCAGTGAAAACTTCATAAAAGAAAAAGGAAGAATAGAAAATACTTAAGAACATTCTGAATGGGATTTTTAGGAATATAACTTATGACATCATTGGCTGAAGAAATGTATACAGAGAGGCACCGTTTTGGGTTAAATAATCTTGTGCTTTAGTGGAAATACATGGTACTTTTAAACATACCAGCTGATATATAACAAAGCCTGTTAGCCGCAGCAACAGGGAGCTCAGTGAAGACTAACTTCCCATCTTAAAAAGCAAATGTAAGCTATGCTGACTTCAGTGTTGCACCCAGAACTGTGGCTCATTTTGTTAATTTAACAAAGGCAGAAATAAAAAAAAAAAAACTAGGCAGGAAGGGGAGTTGGGGGACACTGTCTGTGTCTGTGAGACTCCTTGCCTCTCCTTTCCCCATGAGTGTCCCTGCACTGAGCACTTCTGGTCAGCATCTCCTGGTCTCCAAACTAAGGAATGTCTTTGACTCTACATCTACTCTTATTTCTCTCTCCTGTAGTCTTCTAGCTCCGCATTCAATTTCTCTCAATTTTATCTAAAAATTATTTTCCCCATGATATTCCCAGGTCCTGGAGTAGGTCAGCCTATGCAATCCAGTGAAACTGGGTCTGGGCTTCTGGAGAAAGAGGAAAACCTCATCTGTATTTCTCTTTTCTGTAAGGGAAGCAAAGTGTGCAGAGAGGACATGAACGCTGGAGCTGCTGCCATCGTTCTGAACCTGGCTTTGCCCTTGGCTGAAACCTCTGCAGTATCACCCCTCACTCATGAGAACTGGCTGCACTGCAGCCTTGCTGTGAAAATAAGCATGCATTAGAGCTGCCAGTTTTTATGGGTACTGTGCCCTCATTTCTGGAAGAGAAGTGACTGATATGTGCTGGGGAAACACTTCTCCACATTTCCTACCTAGATCTTCTGGGAAAAATTGGGCTTTTCTAGACCCTGAATCATACTCACATAGATTCCTACAGGTCAGCACAAAAGCAGATCATTTCCACACCCCAGAGTGACAGATGCTCTTTCTGCTTGGGTATACCCAGCATGACTGCAACCACCAGATCATGTTTCATTGAGAGGCAATGTAGAGAGACTGAGAAGCCTGTGAGCTGTGTTAGTATGAGATATAGCTAAGACATTATGACTAGAGATCAGTTTACTCACTTCCGAGCTGGTATAAACTAATACAGCTTCGATGTTCACAATGATTGAAGATCCAGCCACAAAAAATGATTGCAGGTACCCAGAGTGCACTCACTCTCCACATTGTTCAGGCAGCCTCATGTCTCACAAAGATAGCCATAAAGGCTCCCTGTTTCATCAAGCAGATAATAAGAAACATGCTTGCATTATCTGTGATTAAAAAAAAATGTTCTTGAATAGTAGGATCTGAACTGAACTATCATCTTTTTGCCATGGAAAAAAACATCATATATAAATGGTTCCAGTCTTTCCTGCCTTACTATGGGTTTAAAATAACAATTTAGAGTTGAAAATGTTTGGGAATCCTTAATAATTCTCTAAGCCAAAGCAATTATACCTACTAATAATTCCCCCCAAATTTAGTCTACTTGAAGGTGCAAGAGCATCCATATCTTCCTAACAAAGGAAATACCACAAATTGTTACCTAGCTGGAAAACAGGGGGAGGAGAGGAGAGGAGAGGGGAGGGGAGGGGAGG